>NC_053028.1:259109827-259268097 GCF_003073215.2 Triticum urartu | reverse complement strand
CGAACAACTATGAAGATTCCATATTATGTAACCGACTCTATGTAACCCTAGATCCCCCCGATGTCTATATAAACCGGAGGACTTAGTCCGGATAGGGATACTCAATACCTTAGTCATACAAGGTAGACTTTTAGGGTTTAGCCATTACGATCTCGTGGTAGACCAACTCTTTTAATACTCATAACCATCAATATCAATCAAGCAGGACGTAGGGTGTTACCTCCATCAAGAGGGCCCGAACCTGGGTAAAACTTCGTGTCCCCTGTCTCCTATTACCATCAACCTTAGACGCACAGTTCGGGACCCCCTACCCAAGATCCGTCGGTTTTGACACCGACATAGGTGCTTTCATTGAGAGTTCCTCTGTGCTGTCGCTGAAAGGTTTGATGGCCCCTTCAATCGTCAATAATGGCACTGTCGGTGGAGAAACTGTCCTCCCCGGACAGATCTTTGTGTTCGGCGGCTTCGCACCGCGGGCCAACTCGTTTGGCCATCTGGAGCAGATCGAAAGCTATTGCCCTGGCCATCAGGCCAGATTCGGGAGCTAGAACTATGTCGCGTACATCCGTGGAGATTTGATCTTCTCCGAATTCAACACCGCAGTAGCCGCTCCCGATCATCCCGATGATCACGACTTAAATCTTTCATCGGGCGGCATCCAGGAGATCGCTCTTATAACCTGTCTGGCCCTAGAACCGGAGCAGGTCGTGCCATCCAAAGATGGGAGGATTAACCCCACCACGGAGGCCGCAGATTCCACGGCGTTGGAGCCGCACATGGACCTGGTCTCACTCAATGCCTATGCCACTGGAGCATCGGACTTGTCTCCGGCTGTAGGTTCCGAACCACGTGAGCCCACGGACGCCTAGCTTGATCGTTTATCGATCTTCGAATTCAGCGTCACAGACATCTTCCAGCACTCGCCTCTGGGCAATGTGTTAAACTCGTTAAAAAGTCTATCCTTAGCGGAGGACTCTCAGCCGAACTATATCCGGCTTGAACTAGGGGCTGACGATGGAGAATTTCGCTTCCCACCCGCCACCCTCTTTATAGCCACGGTCGAGGATTTGACCGACGAACTTGATTACGACTCCGAGGACATCGACGGTATGGACGACGATGCCGGAAAAGAAGAAGACCAGAACCCGCCGTTCACCGGACACTGGACAGCCACTTCCTCGTATAATGTATACATGGTGGATGCACCAAAGGAAAATAGCGGCGATGACAAGGAAGACCCAGTCAAGGATAAACCTTCCGAAATACAGTCCAAGTGCCAGCGCCAGCGGCGCCGCTCTAAGTCATGCCGCAGTAAAGATAGAAACACCGGCACAGGAGAAGACACTCCGGAAGGTGCCGAAGACAACGAAGACCCCGTTGAAACAACAAACGAACAAGATGAATGGGAAGATGCGCAGGTTAACCCTATTAAACAGGCCAAGCACAAAGATTCGGAGGACGACAGTTACCTTCCGCTCTCCGAGGATGAGGTGAGCCTTGGCACCGAGGATTTCATCGTGCCCGAGGAACCTCTTGAGAAGGAGCGCTTCAAGCGCCAGCTAATAGCCACTGCAAGGAGCCTGAAAAAGAAGCAGCAACAGCTTCAAGCTAACCAGGATCTACTCAATGATAAATGGACTGATGTCCTAGCAGCCGAAGAATACGGCCTCAAGCGCCCAACCAAAAGCTACCCAAAGCGTAAATTGCTACCTCAGTTCGACGAGGAGGCACCAGAGTATATACCACCATTGTACAATGCGGCTGACCGGCCACCACGTGGCCGAGACAAAATGGCAACCCATGCCGAACACCAGCCCGCCCCGCCTCGTCACTCAGGCAAAGGTAAATTCGCCCACGACCATACATATGACCTCCGGCAGAACCTGAACAATAAAGTAGGACCTACCAGATAAATCTATGGATCGCTAGGACGCACCTCAACACGTGACAACGGCCACCTATTCGGACGTGACAAACCCAGTCATGCGCAGGCCGAACACCGCAGACGGACTTCATCAGAGCTGCATCACGATACGGCCTAATACAAAGGCCCCGCACACCCTCATTGCTTCACTGATGAGGTCCTGGATCACGAATTGACCGAAGGATTCATGCCCGTGAACATAGAATCATACGATGGGACCACAGACCCCGTGGTGTGGATCGAAGACTTCATTCTCCACATCCATATGGTATGCGCAGATGACCTCCACGCCATCAAATACCTCCCTCTCAAACTCATGGGGCCTGCTCGGCATTGGCTAAACAGTCTGCCTGACAATTCCATTGGCAGTTGGGAGGACTTGGAAGAGGCTTTCCTCGATAACTTCCAAGGTACATATGTTCGACCTCCGGACGCTGATGACTTAAGCCATATAGTCCAGCAGCCCAGAGAGTCGGCCAGGAAATTCTGGACAATGTTCCTAACTAAAAAGAACCAAATCGTTGACTGTCCGAACGCTAAAGCTCTAGCAGCTTTCAAACATAGCATCCGCGACGAATGGCTCGCTCGCCACCTCGGCCAAGAAAAGCCAAAATCCATGGTGGCCCTCACAGCACTAATGATCCTCTTTTGTGCGGGTGAGGACAGTTGGTTGGCCTGTAGCAAAAACAATGCAAGCGACGCTGGCACCCCCGAAGTTAAAAATAACAAAGACAAGTCTCGACGCAATAGATACAAGTGCCGAAATAACGGTGACAACACCGAGGATACGGCGGTCAACGCCGGATTCAGTAGCTCTAAGTCCGGTCAGCGGAAGAAGCCATTCCAAAAGAACAATTCGGGCCCATCCAGCTTGGACCACATATTTGATCGTCCATGCCAGATTCATGACACCCCCGACAAGCCTCCTAATCATACAAATAGAGAGTGCTGGGTTTTCAAACAGGCTGGCAAATTAAACGCCGAGAACAGGGAAAAAGGATCACCAAGCGAGGACGACGACGACGAGCCACGGCAGCCGAACACATGGGGACAGAAGAAGTTTCCCCCTCAGGTCAAAACGGTGAACATGATATATGCCACCCACATCCCCAAGAGGGAGCACAAGCGTGCACTTAGGGACATCTACGCAATAGAGCCAGTCGCCCCAAAATTCAATCCATGGTCGTCGTGCCCGGTCACTTTTGATCACCGGGACCACCCGACCAGTATCCGTCACGGGGGCTCAGTCGCACTAGTCTTGGACCCAACAATTGATGGGTTTCACCTCACTCGCGTCCTTATGGACGGTGGTAGCAGCCTCAATCTGCTCTATCAGGATACAACACGGAAAATGGGCATTAACCCATCAAGGATCAAGCCTACAAGGACTACCTTTAAAGGAGTCATACCAGGTGTAGAGGCCCGCTGTACGGGCTCAATCACATTAGAGGTTGTCTTCGGATCTCCGGACAACTTCCGAAGCGAGGAGTTAATCTTCGACATCGTCCCATTCCGCAACGGCTATCATGCACTACTCGGACGAACTGCGTTCGCTCGATTCAACGCATTGCCACACTATGCTTATCTTAAGCTCAAGATGCCCGATCCATGCGGCATCATAATAGTCAATGGCAATACAAAACGCTCTCTTCGTACATAAGAGCACATAGCTTCCCTAGCAGCAGAAGTACAAAGCGGCCTTCTCAAGAAGACCCTTCATTCGGCTGACGAGCCCGCGGACATCCTCAAGAGGGTCCGAACCACTCTATAGCAGGAGAGCTCGCCTCGTCAGGAGCTCGACTAGCAATCTGTCCTCCATCTCAGTCCCGATCAAGTGGTGACATTCGTGCCGCGCGTACATAACTACGCACTTAAAATTCTATGGGCATTGATGGAGGCACAGATAACTTGTGATCCATGGCACGGCTCAACCGACATCGGATACACACATACTTTCACTTTTACTTGTTTTCCTTTAAGGTCTCAATCCCACAGGCTCCATCAGGGGGTCTGGTCATTGGTCCTCTTGTAGGATAAATACACCAAGACGGCGAGAAGCGCGGACATATGGGGAACTTTTTATGCGATTCCGTTAACGATAACTCTACCTATTTTCCAGGACCCATATGCAGCTCTCCCCTGGTTCCGGCATGTTAAATAGCCTATTTCTTATTGCACTATTTGTATCAATGTGCCTTGACATACTAATTACATTATAATGAAAACAGTTTGTAGCTTGAGCTTTACGACCCCAGCTTTTCACCTTTACGTCTTTTCTGTTTTCTTTCTCTCTTTTCTTTTTCAGATTCCCTGTGGATAACCCCATCAAGTAGCACCCGTACACTTTGGTACATTTGACGTTTACCAGGGGCTTTATAGCACCTTACACTATGACAACAAAAGTTCGAACACTTCCTATAAGTATAGTTCGGCACCCCGAATTTAGCATTATATGCATTGGCTCCGAATCATGTCTTTGGTCAATGGTTTGGTTGCCCGGCTCATGTGCTTGCTACCCTACGTTCCGCTACATCGGCTAGGGTAGTAAAGGGAGAACTACTGCGATTGTGTCCTGGTCTAAACCGGATGAGCACCTCAGTAGATAAAGCCGAAAACTTACTGTCATGATGTGGCGAGAGTTGGTCAGCTGTCCGGAGGTCTCAAATCGTTGGAGATCTTTCCGCATTTCGTGAAGGATCGGTACTTCCCGATCAGACACTGACAGCACTCTGGTTCGTATACCAGGGGCTGTGCCTATGTTTTATTATAAAACTCCTATGGCTAAGTGAGGGCGTTCAAGCCGCATAGTCTGGTTGCCTGGTTCGTTGTGCTAAACAACTCCTTCAAGGACCATCTAATTGGATCAAGATTGTTTAGATTCCATCTCGAACACCTTCGTACTACCTACATAAGGGCAGAAGCCGATGACTGGTTAACCCTCAGATTTCATACAACACGGCCGCACAGGAGGAAACAATCAAAACATAATAAAAATTATATATTACAAGGCGGATTTGTTCATACAAGGCAAAAACATGGATGTATTCATTTGATAATAACGTCCTGCCCGCATTACGTTGCTACAAGTTGAGATCCCTCCTGGACATCCGCAAAATATCGCTCGGGTGTGTGGTGCTCCTTGCCCTCCGGCGCCCCCCTGGCCACCTCGACGGCATCCATCTTCACCCACCACATCTTGCAACGAGCGAAGGCCATGCGGGCACCCACGATGCAGACTGATCGCTTGACGATGTCTAGCCGCGGACAAGCCTCCACCACCCGCTTCACAAGGCCGAAATAACTACTAGTTATAGCTTCGGCTGGCCATAATCGGATTATGAAATCCTTCATGGCCAGTTCGGCCACCCTATGCAGCTCGACCAACTGCTTCAGTTGATCGGAAAAGGCCACCGGATGTTCTGGCACAGCATACTGCGACCAGAACAGCTTCTCCGAAGAATCCCCTTCCCTGGCTCGGAAGAACTTCGCAACATCGGATAGACTGTGCGGCAGATCCACAAAAGCCCCTGGGCAACTCCGAATTCGGGTTAGTAAAAGGTACTTCCTCTCCACATACTTGCTTTGCATGTTAAAAGCCTTACCCGCTGCGATCTTCTTTGCCTCCTGGATCTCCTGGAGAGCGTCTCGGGCCTCATTCCGTGCGGCCTCTGAGCTCTGACGAGCCTTGGTAAGTTCGGCCTCTCGAGCCGACGCCTCGTGCTCCAAAGCTTCACACTTCTTCGCAACGTCTTGGAGCTCCTGCTGGACCTCCCCGACCCGAGCCTTGAGCTTCTTATGGGCGGCTTGCTGTTGGACAGCCTTCCCCTCGGCTTCGGCCAGGGCCTTTCTCAGGGCCTTGACCTCGGTCGTCGCTTCTGTACAAATCATGGCATTTTGGTCATCGCATACAATTTTCTTCTTTTCGAATATATAACAGGTTATTTCTTACCTTGTTTCTCCTGGAGCTGCCACTTCGCTTGGCCCAGCTCCTCCTCAGCCTCCGCCTGTTTCTGCTTCAGTCCAGAAACTTCGGCCGTATGCGAGGCCGCGGCTAGCAACGACGCATGTATTTCAGAAAAATTAAGTTAGTTTCCTATTAAAACGAGATTGATCCTCTGTCCGTCTTTTTCTTTCCGAACACCGGACAGTGTCTCAGGGGCTACTGGTCTACACTGGATTTTCTCCTTGATTCGGCATCTCTTACCTCAAAACCTATCAACAAACTGCTGCAGGCTTCGGTTAATCCGCTCTTGGTGGACTGAACCTTTTCAATCACCACGCCCATAAGGGCACGGTGCTCATCCATAATGGAAGCGCCACGTAGCGCCTCCAGCAGGTTATCCGGTGCCCCTGGTTGGACAGGGGTCACCGGCGGAACAAGCATCCCCCTTCTATCAAAGGAGGGTGCATGCTAGATTCTGGAGCCGCCTCGGTCTCCGGAATTGAGTCCGGTTGAGGGCCGAACTGTGTACGGCCCTCCCCGCCAGTCTCATTGGGGATTGAGTCCCCTTGGTGTCCAGCGATGGGGGTTTCGCCTTCGGGCGCCTCCTGAGCCTCTCCCCCACTGGAGACAGTCGTTCGGGACAACACCTCCGCATCCTCCTTGGTCTTGGGGGAGTGTGCGTCCGGCAGGGAGTCGTTGGCCATCGCCTTGGAATCCAGCAAGCCTCCGGATGAGGATCGCTGGGAGCTGTTGTGCGTCGGACTACAATAACATTTGCCAATCGTTTCAATACAATGAGGAGGAGAGACTTTATGGACGGATATCATGTTAGTACTTATTATGCGGCCCGAGGCTTAGCGCGCGGGCGTCTCTTCGGACTGTCATCAACATCCCATGCGGAGTTACCCATTAGGGAGCCCTTCCCCTTTTTGGGTGCCTCCGCCTCCAGAGTTGTGGAGGCCACCCTCTTCTTCCTCCCCCCGTCGGGGGGAGAGTCACTCTCCTCCTCCTCATCTGCGTCGTCTTTGGCAGCGGGGGAATGGGCCTTGTCTTCGGACACCGCGTCTGAAGTGCCCTTGTGGCGGGGGCCACTCCGGACCCCCTTGGACTTTCCTATGGCCTTCTTCTCTGGTGCCTTGTCAGGCGCCGGCTCCAGCATCTTCGCTAAACGCGGAGTGACTGGCTCTTCGGGTAGGGGAGCCGAACACCGAATCTTCTTCGCCTGCTTCAACCAGTACTGAAAAAGCAATGGTAATAAAAGAATTAGATATCACCCTTGAAACAAGCAAGTAAGGGATGTGTTAAAAATAACATACCTCATTGGGGAGGTGATTTATGTCGTGGCCACAATCCGAATCGGTGGCCGGTGGTATCTCGTTGCCCTTGAAAAGCAACTTCCAGGAATCTTCATGAGTCGTTTCGAAGAGCCTCACCAAGGTATGGTGTTTCTTCGGGTTGAAGTCCCATAGAGGACGGCTTCGGCTCTGGCAGGGGAGGATCCGGTGCACCAGCATCACTTGGATTATGTCAACGAGCTTGATATCCCTATCGATCATGCTTTGGATGCGCATCTGCAGCGCAATTAGCTCATCTGACGAACACCAGTTTGGGCTCTTTTCGACCCAAGAGGTGAGCCGCATGGGAGCGCCGGAGTTGAATTCGGCAACTACGGCCCAGGTGGCATCACGGGGTTCGGTGATGTAGAACCATAGCTTCTGCCATTCCTTGACAGATTCCACGAATGTGCCTTTTAGCCAAGAAACATTGGTGAGCTTGCTAACCATTGCGCCCCCGCACTCTGCGTGATAACCGTCCACCACCTTAGGCTTCACGTTGAAGGTTTTGAGCCATAACCCGAAGTGGGGGTGGATGCGGAGGAAAGCCTCGCACACGACGATGAACGCCGAGATATTGAGGAAGGAGTTCGGGGATAGATCGTGGAAATCTATCCCGTAGTAGAACATAATCCTGTGGACGAAGGGGTGGAGTGGAAACCCTAGCCCGCGGAGGAAGTGGGGGATGAACACTACCCTATCATTGGGCTTCGGTGTGGGGATGATCTGTCCCCAGGCTGGAAGAAGGTGGGCGATTTGCTTCGCCAGGTACCCGGCCACCCGAAGCTCGGCGAAGTTCTCCTACTTAACGGAGGAGGCCATCCACTTGCCTTGACCTCCGGATCCGGATATGGTTGAGTGCTTTCTCGAGACAAGGGGAATGAGAACTTGGGCACTGGAGCTCAAGGACGGAGAGGAAGGAGGAAAGTGTGGGGGAAGAAGGAGGAATCTTATCTCCTTATAAGGGCGGTGAATATCGAACGCCCCCCCCCCTATTCGCCCTAAAATTCGCCTACTCCCAAGGTTGTGTAAACGGGACGGTTGTGTTACCCACACCCGTATTGATGAGAATCCCGTGATAAGGGGACCCGATCTCTGCTTTGACAAGACGTGCCAATAACAACCGCGTCTCGAAATGTGGGGCGAAAACGGTTCGAATTTATGATCAGACAGGCGTGACATCACATTACTAAAGTTGTTAGCAGATGGGACACGTGTGTTATTATATTCTCTCTGCTGTTGTGTGCGGTGTGTTTTACAGGTCTGACCATGTTTGTTTCATCTGAAGAATATTTTTTGGAGTTCGGAAGGAGGAACCCGCCTTGCAATGCCGAAGACAGCACTACGCGCCAGATACTTTGTCATTGAAGCCAGGTTCAGGGGCTACTGAGGGAGTCCTGGACTAAGGGGTCCTCGGGCGTCCGGCCTGTTATCTATGGGCCGGACTGATGGGTTATGAAGATATGAAGACCAAAGACGGCGCCCGTGTCCAGATGGGACTCTCCTTGGCGTGGAAGTCAAGCTTGGCAAACAACTATGAATATTCCATATTTTGTAACCGACTCTATGTAACCCTAGATCCCCCGGTGTCTATATAAACCGGAGGACTTAGTCCGGATAGGGGATACTCAATACCTTAGTCATACAGGCTAGACTTTTAGGGTTTAGCCATTAGGATCTCATGGTAGATCAACTTTTGTAATACTCATACCCATCAATATCAATCAAGCAGGACGTAGGGTGTTACCTCCATCAAGAGGGCCCGAACCTGGATAAAACTTCGTGTCCCCTGTCTCCTGTTACCATCAACCTTAGATGCACAGTTCGGGACACCCTACCCGAGATCCGCGGGTTTTGACACCGACACCTACAACCAAATATTATAAATCTCTTGTGTCCCCAACACACTCGATACAATGGAAAATTGTATAGGTGCACTAGTTCGGCGAAGAGATGGTGATGAAAGTGTAGTATTGATGGTAGAAATATATTTTTATAATCTTTATAAATAAAAACAGCAAGGTAGAAAACAGTAAACAGGCACAAAAATGGTATTGCAATGCTTAAAAACAAGGCCTAGGGTACGTACTTTCGCTAGTGCAATTTCTCAATAGTGCTAACATAGTTGGATCATATGATTATCTCTCAAATGCAATAAAGAATCACTCTCGAGTTCCTATTAGCGGAGAATAAAAGATAGGAATTGTTTGTAGGGTACGAAACCTCCTCAAAGCTATTCTTTCTGTTTGATTTATTCAAGAGTTCGTACTAAAATAACGCAAAGCTATTTTTCTGTTCGATCTATCCTAGAGTCTGTACTAAGATAACACCAAAGCAAATTCATATTCATAATACTCAATCCACACAAAGAACTATAAAGAGACCCCAAAGTTTCCGTCGGAGAAAAGATAATAAAAATGTGCATCAACCCCTATGCATAGATTACCCCAATATCACCGCGGGAATCTGTGAGTTGAATGCCATAACATATATCTAGTGAATCAATATGATACTTCATTGTCACCTCAAATATTCACACCGCAAGACATATATCATGTGTTCTCATATCTGAATATTCAATCCGTCAAGAGAAAACTTCAAAGGGTAAAGATTCAATTCATCACAACAAGAGTATATAGGGGAGAAACATCATATGATCCGACCATATTAACAAAACCCATGATATGGATCACGAGAGAGAGATTAAACACATAGCTACTGGTACAAACCCTCAGCCCCGAGGGTGGACTACGCCCTCCTCAACGTGGTGGCCGCCGGGATGATGAAGATGGCCACCGGAGATGATTCCCCTCTCCGGCAGGGTGGCAGAACGGGTCTAGATTGGTTTTCGATGGCTATGGAGCCCTGCGGCGGCAAAACTTCTGATCTAGGTTAACCCCGAAGGGTTTTGCAATATTTGGGAATTTATAGTGCAAAGAAGGGGTGCGGGAAGCCATCGAGGTGGGCACAACCCACCTGGGCGCTCCAGGGGGCCCTAGCACGCTCTGGTGGGTTGTGCCCCCCTCGGGGCACCCCCCAGCCGCAGCTTTGGCTCAATGGGTTCCTTCTGGTCCAAAAAAAATCTCCGTAAAGTTTCATTGTGTTTGGACTCCGTTTGATATTGATTTCCTGCGATGTAAAAAGCAAGCAAAAAAACAGCAACTGGCACTAGGCACTGGGTCAATAGGTTAGTCCCAAAAAATGATATAAAGTTGCTATAACTTGATTGTAAAACATCTAAGAATGATAAAATAACAGCATGAATACTTCATAAATTATAGATACGTCGGAGACGTATCAGCATCCCCAAGCTTAATTCCTACTCGTCCTCGAGTAGGTAAATGATAAAAGAAATAATTTATGAAGTGTCAATGCTAGCAAAGTGCATAAGTTTCATCAATGATAATTTCAATCACTTTTCCTAGCATCATAACATCAATTCTTTCTTATGAAACTTCTCATGTTATAGTGGCAACCAATTCACATGTTAAGGTTCAAACGATGAATTCTCTTGAAACCCAACAACCTATGTTCTTAGTCACCAAGCAATTGCAATTCAACTTATTCAACATAGTTTAAGTAAGAGCTCCACATACTCAACCATCATATAGTCTTCTATGATTGCTAACACTCACCTTGTACACGTGAGCAAAACATTTCAACCAGACACAAAGAAAGACAGGGGCTTATAATTTCGCCTCCCAACGTATTCACCTCAAGGGTGATGTCAACAATAATAACTCATGCTACCCATATTCAACTGGACATATGTTCCTAGATATTTCCTCACCACATGATGCTTTCCAAAAGAGAAAATAAAAAGGAATAGAGAGAAAAACTTTGACTCTTTACATAAAAGTAAATACTGAAAAGTAAAAGATAGGCCCTTCGTAGAGGGAAGTAGGCATTTGTAGAGGTGCCAGAGCTCAAAGCGAAAATTGAGAGATAAAAACATTTTGAGAGGCATACTTTTCCCACCAACGAAAATGACTTAGAGCTCCCAACACTTTCCATGCTAGATATATCATAGGTGGTTCCCAAACAGAAAATAAAGTTTATTCCTTTTTCCACCATACTTTCACATTCCATGGCTAACCGTATCCACGGGTGCCCTCCATACCAACACTTTCCAAGGAATTTATTATTTGACAACATAAAGTAAATTCATTTTTCATATCGGGACTGGGCATCCCTAATACCTTTGCCTTACTCTCATGCAATGACAAGTGAATAAACACTCATCATGAGAATAACACATCCAGCATGGAAAATATTGGCTACCCCTCACCGCCTCGCGAGCGGTACGAGCACACAAAAGAGAATTTATTTTGAAAATTAGAGATGGCACATAAAAATTTGCTTAGAATGAAAAAATAATACCGCATATAGGTAGGTATGGTGGACTCTTGAAAATAAGATTTGGGTTTAAGGGTTTTTGGATGCACAAGTAGTATATCTACTTGGTGCAGAATTTTTGGCTAGCAAAGATGGGGGCAAGCACCACATGTTGAAGGATCTATGACAATATAACTTCTATGTGAATATGAACAAACATAAACCATTACGTTGTCTTCCTTGTCCAACGTCAAAATTTTTGGCATATAATATTTTGATGGGAGCTCACAATCACAAAAGATTTCCATGACAGTGTATTTATATGTGAAAGTTCTCTTCCTTATACTAATTATTCGTGAATTGCTTGTATGACCAATATTGTGATTGTCAAGCCTCAAAAGATTTCACTTTCTAAACCCAATGTGAAGCTACCACTAGGCATGATATGATTTCAACTTCATGACATTCAATTTATTCAACAATTTACTCATAGGATATAAGTGAAGCACTAGAGTAAATGACATAGAAAAGAGCTTCGTTGACGGGATGTGAATGTCGCTTACTTAGCCTCTCTGGCAACTATTTGAGGACTCCATTTTATTTAAAAACTTCCATCTCTAAGTACTTTATTAAAACAGCAACCAAAAAAATAGAATGACATTCTAAGAATAGCACACATCATGTGAAGAAGCAAAAACTTAGGCTCAACTGATACTAACCGATGATTGTTGAAGAAGAAAGGTGGGATGCCTACCAGGGCATCCCCAAGCTTAGATGATTGAGACTTCTTGAAATATTATCTTGGGATGCCTTGGGTATCCTGCTATCTTTTGAGCACTATGTTGGTTTTCCCTTGAATAGGAAAGGGTGGTGCAGTAAAGTAGCGTAAGTATTTCCCTCAGTTTTTGAGAACCAAGGTATCAATCGAGTAGGATACCACGCGCGAGTCACCTCCTACCTACACAAACAAATAAGAACCTCGCAACCAACGCGATAAAGGGGTTGTCAATCCCTTCACGGCCACTTGCAAGAGTGAGATCTGATAGAGATGATAATAATAAGATAAGTATTTTTGGTATTTTTATGATATAGATTGCAAAATAAAAGATAGCAAAATAAAGTAGATGGGAAACTTATATGATGGAGAATAGACCCGGGGGCCATAGGTTTCACTAGTGGCTTCTCTCAAGATAGAATAAGTATTATGGTGGGTGAACAAATTACTGTCGAGCAATTGATAGAAAAGCGAATAATTATGAGAATATCTAGGTATGATCATGTATATAGGCATCACGTCCGCGACAAGTAGACCGACTCCTGCCTGCATCTACTACTATTACTCCACACATCGATCGCTATCCAACATGCATCTAGAGTATTAAGTTCATAAGAACAGAGTAACGCCTTAAGCAAGATGACATGATGTAGAGGGATAAACTCATGCAATATGATGTAAACCCCATCTTTTTATCCTCGATGGCAACAATACAATATGTGTCGTTTCCCTTTCTATCATTGGGATCGAGCACCGCAAGATTGAACCCAAAGCTAAGCACTTCTCCCATTGCCAGAAAGATCAATCTAGTAGGCCAAACCAAACTGATAATTCGAAGAGACTTACAAAGATATACCAATCATACATAAAAGAATTCGGAGAAGATTCAAATATTGTTCCTAGATAAACTGGATCATAAACCCACAATTCATCGGATCTCGACAAACACATCGCAAAAAGAAGAGTTACATCGAATAGATCTCCAAGAGAATCGAGGAGAACTTTGTATTGAGATCCAAAGAGAGAGAAGAAGCCATCTAGCTACTAGCTATGGACCCGAAGGTCTGAAGTAAACTACTCACACATCATCGGGGGGGCCATGGAGTTGATGTAGAGGCCCTCCGTGATCAATGCCCCCTCCGGCGGAGCTCCGGAAAAGGCCCCAAGATGGGATCTCTTGGGTACAGAAGGTTGTTGCGGTGGAAATAGGGTTTCGTGGTGCTCCTCGATGTTTGTGGGGTATATGGATATATATAGGAGGAAGAAGTAGGTCGGTGGAGCAACGAGGGGCCCATGAGGGTGGGCGCGCCTGAGGGAGTCATGGATTAGGGGGTGTTCGGGTAGCCGGACTATACCTTCAGTCGGACTCCTGGACTATGAAGATACAAGATTGAAGACTTCGGCCCGTGTCCGGACGGGACTTTCCTTGGCGTGGAAGGCAAGCTTTGCGATGCGGATATTCAAGATCTCCTACCATTGTAACCGACTCTATGTAACCCTAACCTATCCGGTGTCTATATAAACCGGAGGGTTGTAGTCCGTAGGCAATCAACTCCATATACAACAATCATACCGTAGGCTAGCTTCTAGGGTTTAGCCTCCTTGATCTCGTGGTAGATCTACTCTTGTACTACCCATATCATCAATATTAATCAAGCAGGACGTAGGGTTTTACCTCCATCAAGAGGGCCCGAACCTGGGTAAAACATCGTGTCCCCTGCCTCCTGTTACCATCCGGCCTAGACGCACAGTTCGGGACCCCCTACCCAAGATCCGCCGGTTTTGACACCGACATTGGTGCTTCCATTGAGAGTTCCTCTGTGTCGTCGCCTTTAGGCCCGATGGCTCCTTTGATCATCAACAACAATGTGGTCCAGGGTGAGACTTTGCTCCCCGGACAGATCTTCGTCTTCGGCGGCTTCGCTCTGCGAGCCAATTCGCTCGGCCACCTGGAGCAGATCGAAAGCTATGCCCATGGCCATCAAGTCAGGTTTGGAAGCTTAAACTACACGGCTGACATCCGCGGAGACTTGATCTTCGACGGGCTCGAGCCACGGCCAAGCGCACCGCACTATCTCGAGGGGCATGATCTAGCTCTGCCCCCGGACAGTGTCCTGGAGGCCGCACACGCATCGGTTCCGACCCCTAACTCGGAGCCTATTGCGCCAATCGAGGATGAGCGGTTGGACGTCACCTCGGGGGCTGCGATCCCGAAAGCGATCGAGCCGAACGCTAGCCCCGCACTCTGCACGACCCGTGACTCCGAGGATCCGGACTCCTCCCCGGACTCCGAACCCCCCGCGCCCCTGCCAATTGAATCTGATGGGGCACCGATAATGGAGTTCACCACCGCAGACATCTTTCAGCATTCGCCTTTTGGCGACATCCTGAATTCTCTTAAGTCTCTCTCTTTATCAGGAGAGCCCTGGCCGGACTACGGTCAGCGAGGGTGGGATACGGACGATGAGGAAATTCAAAGCCCACCCACCACCCACTTTGTAGCCACTGTCGATGATCTAACCGACATGCTTGACTTCAGCTCCGAAGACATCGACGGCATGGACGACGATGTAGGAGACGAATAGGAACCAGCACCTGTAGGGCGCTGGAAGGCCACCTCATCATATGACATATATATGGTGGATACTCCAAAAGATGGAGATGGCGATGGAACAGTGGGGGATGACGCCCCCAAGAAACAGCCAAAGCGCCGGCGTCAGCGGCGCCGCTCTAAATCCCGCCAAAGCAAAAACGGTGATTCCGGCACGGGAGATAATACTACCCCGGATAGCGCCGAAGAACACCCACCTCAGCAAGATTCGGCACAGGAAGATGGAAAAGCCAGCCCTCATGAGAGAGCGGCAGACCGAGAGGTCGAGGATGATAACTATACGCCTCCCTCCGAAGACGAGGCAAGCCTCGATGACGACGAATTCGTCATACCATCAGACCCCGCCGAACAAGAGCGTTTTAAACGCAGGCTTTTAGCCACGGCAAGCAGCCTCAAGAAAAAGCAGCAACAGCTTAGAGCTGCCCAAGATTTGCTAGCTGACAGATGGACTGAAGTCCTTGCAGCTGAAGAGTATGAACTTGAACGCCCCTCCAAGAGTTACCCGAAGCGCAAGCCGCTACCCCGATCAGAGGAAGAAGCACGTACATCACCAGTGCATGACATGGCAGACCAGCCACCTTGCGGCCGCGACAGAGAGCCCTCTTGGCCCTCCACCCAAGCCATGCCCCGACGCCGCTCAACTAAGGCACGGGAAAATGCGCCCGACCTGCGAGACATACTGGAGGATAAGGCAAGACAAACAAGATCGATCTACGGATCGCGCAGGCGCCCTACGGCATGTGACAATGATCTTCACTCCGGATACAACAAATCCGGCCGGGCCGAACACAACAGACATAGCTCTTCCGAGCTGCGTCGTGATATAGCCCAGTACAGAGGCGCCGCACACCCGCTATGCTTCACGAATGAAGTAATGGATCATAAAATCCCAGAGGGTTTCAAACTCGTAAACATCGAATCATACGATGGCACAACAGATCCGGCGGTATGGATCGAGGATTATCTCCTTCACATCCACATGGCACGCGGCGATGATCTACACGCCATCAAATACCTCCCGCTCAAACTTAAAGGAACGGCCCGGCATTGGCTCAATCGGTTCTTGGGAGGACCTGGAAGCCGCATTGCTCGACAACTTCCAGGGCACTTATGTGCGACCGCCGGATGCCGACGACTTAAGCCACATAATTCAGCAGCCAGAGGAATCGGCCAGACAATTCTGGACACGGTTCCTAACAAAGAAAAACCAGATAGTCGACTGTCCGGACGCAGAGGCCCTAGCAGCCTTCAAGCATAACATCCGCGACGAGTGGCTTGCCCGGCACCTGGGACAGGAAAAGCCGAAATCCATGGCAGCCCTCAGGACACTCATGACCCGCTTTTGCGCGGGAGAAGACAGCTGGCTAGCTCGCAGTAACAACTTATCAAAGAACCCTGGTAATTCGGATACCAAGGACAAAAGTGGCAGGACACGTCGGAATAAGCAAAAACGCCGCGTTAACAGCGACAGCAATGAAGACACGACAGTCAATGCCGGATTCAAAGGCTATAAATCCGGTCAGCGGAAAAATCCATTCAAAAAGAATACTCAGGGCCCGTCCAATTTGGACCGAATACTCGATCGCTTGTGCCAGATACATGGCACCCCTGAAAGGCCAGCCAATCACACTAACAAGGATTGTTGGGTGTTCAAGTAGGCAGGAACGTTAAGGGCCGAAAACAGAGACAAGGGGCTGCACAGCGACGACGAGGAGCCCAAGCCGCCGAACAACAATGGACAGAAGGGCTTTCCCCCACAAGTGCGGACGGTGAACATGATATACGCAACCCACATTCCCAAGCGGGAGCGGAAGCGTGCGCTAGGGGACGTATACACGATGGAGCAAGTCGCCCCAAAGTTCGACCCATGGTCCTCCTGCCCGATCACTTTTGATCGAAGGGACCATCCCACTAGCATCCGTCATGGCGGCTTCGCCGCATTGGTTCTCGACCCAATCATCGATGGATTTCATCTCACAAGATTCCTCATGGACGGCGGTAGTAGCCTGAACCTGCTTTATCAGGATACAGTGCGGAAAATGGGCATAGATCCCTCAAGGATTAAGCCCACAAGAATAACCTTTAAAGGCGTTATACCAGGTGTAGAAGCCAACTGTACAGGCTCAGTAACACTTGACGTGGTCTTTGGATCCCCGGACAATTTCTGAAGTGAAGAGTTAATCTTCGATATAGTCACGTTCCGCAGTGGCTATCACGCCCTGCTCGGACGAACCGCATTCGCAAAGTTCAATGCGGTGCCGCACTACGCATATCTCAAGCTCAAGATGCCAGGCCCTCAAGGAGTAATTACGGTCAACGGAAATACCAAACGCTCCCTCCGTACGGAGGAGCATACGGCGGCTCTCACAGTGGAGGTACAAAGTAGCCTTCTCAGGCAATTCTCCAGTCCGGCCATTAAAAAGCCAGACACTGCCAAGCGCGCCCAGAGTAACACACAGCAGGACCGCCTGGCACACTCTGAGCAAGCGTAGCAATGCGGCCCCAACCCCAGCTTTCGCGACATAGCGAAACCAGTACCTCGCGTACATAACTACGCCCTTGAAATACCATGGGCACAGGGGAAGGGCACAATAACGGCACGCCCAAAATACGGCTTAAAACGTACTAGGGGCTGCCGGATTCTTTTTTTAATTTTTTCTTACTTTCAGGACTCCATACTTCGGATGACCTGTTCGGCAATTCGACTGCCGCACAAACGATGCAAGATCCAGGGAGGCAGACAAGCCATGCCGCATTATGGAACTCCCAGGTGGTCTCTGTTACGAGCGGTATACCTGTTTTAAATACAATTCCGCGGCCTGCCCCTGGTCAGGACATACTGAATAGTCCAATATCTTTTGCTTACCGCACTATTTGTATCGTTCGGCTTTGATAAATAGCCTCTCTATAAACAATGCTTAGCTTCTTGTCTATTTTTTGCATTATCTTCTTTTCACATTTATGTTTATTAAATGACATGATTGCACCCGTACACCATGGTACGGCAAACACGCCAGGGACTTCAGTACCCCTCATAATGGTGTGAGAAGTCCGTACACTTTCACAAGTGCGGCACCCCGAACTTATAGCACTATATGCATCGGCTCCGAATCATGATTTGGATCAATAGTTGGGTTTACCCGGCTCCTATGTTTTGGTGCCTTACGTTCCGCTCTATCGGCTAAGGTAGCACTAGGAGAACCACTGCGATTGTGCCCTGGTTCAGCTGGGTTAAGCACCTCAGTGGAGAAAGCTAAAACTGACTGTCATGATGAGGCGAGAGACCGGTCGCTGTTCGAGAGGTTTTTCGAGCCCCTAAAGACTTATGCCGCTTCGAGCGAGGAGCTGGCTTTGTCCGGCCAAGGCGTGGATAGCGCCCCGAACTCGGTCTTCCGAACTAGGGGCTTCGCCGAAATTTAAAATTATAGAGTTCTATGGCTAAGAGAGAGTGTTCAAGCATTATAGTCCGATTGCCTGGTTCGTTGTGCTGAGCGCCTCCCTCGAAGGACCCAACTATGGGAAAAAGAGTGCTCAGGTTTATCCCGAACACCCCAGCACTAGTGGCATGGGGGCAAAAGCCGACGACTGGCCATCTCTCAATTTTTTGATAAACGGCCGCACAGAAAATAATATTTTAAATTCAATAAGCATTGCTTAGCGCATATGAACAAGTTTTCAGCGCACAGGATAAACACGAGCGAGTTCATTCAAAAATCACATCCTTGGTACATTCATCCGCCACAAGGCGGGCACCTGCAAGAACATCCTTGTAGTAGTTCTCGGGCTTGCGATGCTCCTTCCCCGACGGTGGCCCGTCCTTCACAAGCTTCTCACCGTCCAGCTTACCCTAGTGCACCTTTGCACGGGCAAGGGCCCGACGGGCACCTTCGATGCAGACGGAGCGCTTGATGACCTCGAGCCTCAGACAGGCCTCCACCAGCCGCCGCACCAGCCCGAAATAGCTCCCAGGCAGGGCCTCTCCGGGCCACAGCCAAACTATGAAGCCCTTCATGGCCTGTTCGGCCGCCTTGTGGAGCTCGACCAGCTGTTTCAGCTGGTCGCTCAAAGGCACAGGGTGTCCGGCCTCAGAATACTGAGACCAGAACACCTTCTCCGTCGAGCTGCCCTCTTCAGCTCGGTAGAATGCGGCGGCGTCAGATACGCTGCGGGGAAGATCTGCGAATGCCCCTGGAGAGCTCCGAATTTCGGGTAAGTAACAAGTAGTTTACTTTTATATTTCTGCTTTGCATGAAGAATGTCTTACCCGCTGCTATCTTCCTCATCTCCTCCAACTCTTGGAGGGACTTTTGGGCTTCGGCCTTGGCAGACTTGGCAGTCTCAAGGGCCGTCGTGAGCTCGGATGCTTGCGCCTTTGACTCAAGCTCCAAACTCTCATGTTTTTTCATGAGAGCCTAAAGCTCTTGCTGCACCTCGCCGACCTGAGCCCCAAGTCTGTCTCGCTCGGTGCGCTCCACGGCCGTTTTCTTTTCGGCCTCAGACAGCGCCTTCTTAAGGGTCACCACCTCAGTCGTGGCCCCTACAGTAAGCAGTACAATCCTGTTATTTTTTTGCAATCACGCCTTTTTATAGGCACTTTTTCTGTAAGGTATTTCTTACCTTCTCTCTCCTCGAGCCGCCGCTTGGCAAGGACGAGCTCTCGCTCGGTCCGCTCGAGGTCCTGCTTCAGGACACCCACCTCCGCTGTCAGTACGGCGGTGGATAGCAGCGAAGCCTGCATACGCATATTGACTCTTTTTTGTTAGACTCCTGTGATATTTAATAGATCCTCTATTCGGCTTTTCTCTTCGAACGCCAAACAGAGCATCAGGGGCTACTGTCTATGCGGTAATATTTTTACATATTTTTACTTACCTCGAAGCCGGTTAGAAGGCTAGAGCAAGCTTCAGTCAGTCCGCTCTTGGCGGACTGAACCTTCTGGATCACCGTACTCATAATAGTACGGTGCCCTTCGTCGATGGAGGCGCCGTCAAGCACCTCCAGCAGATTGTCCGGCACCCGCGGTTGGACGGAGGCCTCCGGCTCAGAAGGCTTGCTCCTCTTGGAAGGAGTTCGCCTACCGCGGTCCGGAACTGTGGAAGATTCCGGCGCGGTGTCCGGCACAAAGCCGGACTTGGAGCCCTAGGGGGGCCTTATCCCCTTCACTCCTGGAGTCCGGGAGGTTGCCTTGCGGCTCCTCCGGGACCACCTCCTCCTGCCCCGGAGCTTGTCGCGACGCCACTTCGGCATCGTCTGCAGTGCGGGGGGAGACAGCGGGCGGAACTGAGTTCACGTTCGATGAGTCCAGGGAGCTGCCCGACGATTCGTTGAATTCGGCCCGGGGCGGGCTGCATAATTACATTCGACATTAGGGAAAGCTGTGCAACAAAGGAACATCATGAGTTACTCTGATATCAGAACTTACGATTTCGCCGGACGCTTGGCCCTGTTTGGCCACTCCTCTCCGCCCTCTTCGACGTCGGGGGAGTAGTCCGGCGGAGGGGTCTTCCTTTTCCTAGGCCCCTCGGCCTCCCCCGTTGGGGAGGCCTTCCTCTTATCTCCTCCCTCCGCTGGGGGGGGAGAGTTTTCTTCTTCCTCCTCCTCGTTTTCATGGGAAGAGGGCGTCTCGGACTCATCGGATGACGAGTCCGACACCACCACGTTGCGGGCACTCTTTCGAGTCCCCGTGGTCTTCTTCTTCTTGGCCTTCTTCTCCGGCACCACATAAGGCGCCGGAACCAGCAGCTTCACTAGTAGACCTGGGGCTGGGTCTTCGGGCAGCGGAGCCGGACAGTTAATCGGTCCGGATATCGCTCGCCAAGCCTGTCAAAGGTAAGGGAGTTTAGATCCCGCATAGAGTCAAACTATGAAAAAAGCTTAACATCTTGTAAAAGGTGAAGATAGCTTACCTCGCTAGCGTGACGCTGCGAGTTGTATCCGCGGTCCTCGGAAGCGGATGCGGGAGCCTCGGCGCCCTTGAATAGCACCTTCCAGGCATCTTCGTACGTCGTGTCGAAGAGCCTGCTAAGGGTTTGGTGCTGTGCCGGGTCGAACTCCCACAGATTAAAATCCCGTTGTTGGCACGGGAGGATCCGGCGGACGAGCATAACCTGGATTACATTAACAAGCCGGATTGGCTTGTTCACCAGGGACTGGATGCATGTTTGCAATCCGGTCACCTCTTTTTCGTCACCCCATGACAGGCCCGTCTCTTTCCAGGACATAAGCCGCGCGGGGGATCCGGATTGGAACTCGGGGGCTGCGATCCAGTTCGGATCGCATGGCTCGGTGATGTAAAACCACCCGGATTGCCACCCCTTTAGGGTCTCCACAAAAGAGCCCTCGAACCATAGGACGTTGGCCATCTTGCCCGCCATGGCGCCTCCGCACTCTGCCTGGCTGCCGCGCACCACCTTGGGCTTGACGTTGAAGGTCTTGAGCCAGAGGCCGAAATGAGGGCGGATGCGGAGGAAAGCCTCGCACACGACGATAAACGCCGAGATGTTGAGGATGAAGTTCGGGGCCAGATCGTGGAAATCCAGGCCATAGTAGAACATGAGCCCCCAGACAAATGGGTGGAGTGGAAAACCCAGTCCGCGGAGGAAGTGGGGAAGAAATACTACCCTCTCATGGGGCCTTGGGGTGGGGAGAAGCTGCCCCTTTTCGGGAAGCCGGTGCACGATGTCCTTAGACAGGTATCCGGCCTTCCTTAGCTTCTTGACTTGGCCCTCCATAGCGGAGGAGACCATCCACTTTCCTCCCGCTCCGGACATTGCTGGAGAAGGTTGAGGTGGGAAGTGCGGGCTTGGGCGCTGGAGCTCGAGTGCGCAGGAGATGGATAGGCAAAGGAGGAAGAAGGCGTAGGTAAAAAGGTGGATCCTTATCCCCTTATATGGGCGGATGCGGTTGTGCGTCCCCACCAGCCTAATAAAACTTGCTCGCCTCCCAAGCGCCGTGATAAATGGCGCGGTTGGGTTACCCACGTCCGTATTGATGAGAATCCCGTAAAGGGGGTACACAATCTCTGCTTTGACAAGACGTGCCAAGGAAACCGCCTCGCAAAACATGCTGAGGTGGAAAAGTAAAAACGATTCGAGTAAAGGACTTGGCCGTAGTGTGATGACGCACTGCGGAATACGTCAGCAGATTTGATTTGTGTTTATATCATTCTCTCTATGGCAATATGTGGAAGCTTATTTTGCAGATCCGGAAACTACTCTTGGTGTTTACAATCTTCTATGAAGGACTTGGAGGAGGAATCCGCCTTGCAATGCCGAAGACAATTTGCGCGCCGGACTCGTCGTCATTGAAGCCTGGTTCAGGGGCTACTGAGGGAGTCCTGGATTAGGGGGTGTTCGGGTAGCCGGACTATACCTACAGCCGGACTCCTGGACTATGAAGATACAAGATTGAAGACTCCGTCCCGTGTCCGGATGGGACTTTCCTTGGCGTGGAAGGCAAGCTTGGCGATGCGGATATTCAAGATCTCCTACCATTGTAACCGACTCTATGTAACCCTAACCCTATCCGGTGTCTATATAAACCGGAGGGTTGTAGTCCGTAGGCAATCAACTCCATATACAACAATCATACCGTAGGCTAGCTTCTAAGGTTTAGCCTCCTTGATCTTGTGGTAGATCTACTCTTGTACTACCCATATCATCAATATTAATCAAGCAAGACGTAGGGTTTTACCTCCATCAAGAGGGCCCGAACCTGGGTAAAACATCGTGTCCCCTGCCTCCTGTTACCATCCGGCCTAGACGCACAGTTCGGGACCCCCTACCCGAGATCCGCCGATTTTGACACCGACAGAGCCCCCTACCTCGTGGCCTCCTCGATTGTTTATTGATGTCCACTCCAAGTCTCCTGGATCACATTTGTTCCAAACATAACACTCCCGAAGGTTTCATTCCGTTTGGACTCCGTTTGATATTACTTTTCAGCGAAACTCTAAAATAGGCAAAAAAACAGCAATTTGGGTTGGGCCTTCGGCTAATAGGTTAGTCCCAAAAATAATATAAAAGTGAAAAAATAATCCCATTAACATCCAAAATAGATAATATAATAGCATGGAGCAATCAAAAATTATAGATACGTTGGAGACATATCAAGCATCCCCAAGCTTAATTCCTGCTCGCCCTCGAGTACGTAAATGATAAAAACGGAATTTTTTATGTGCAATGCTTCCTAACATATTTCTCAATGTAATTTTTCTTTATTGTGGCATGAATGTTCAGATCCAAAAGATTCAAGATAGAAGTTTAATATTGACATAGAAATAATAGTACTTCAAGCATACTAACTAAGCAATCATGTCTTCTCAAAATAACATGGCCAAAGAAAGTTATCCCTACAAAATAATATAGTCTGGCTATGCTCTATCTTCATCACACAAAATATTAAATCATGCACAACCCCGATGACAAGCCAAGCTTCATACTTTTGATGTTCTCAAACTTTTTCAATCTTCACGCAATATATGAGCGTGAGCCATGGATATAGCACTATGGTGGAATAGAATGGTGGTTGCGGAGAAGACAAAAAAGGAGAAGATAGTCTCACATCAACTAGGCGTATCAACGGGCTATGGAGATGCCCATTAATAGATATCAATGTGACTGAGTAGGGATTGCCATGCAACAGATGCACTAGAGCTATAAGTGTATGAAATCTCAACAAAAGAAACTAAGTGGGTGTGCATCCAACTTGCTTGCTCACGAAGACCTAGGGCAATTTGAGGAAGCCCATCATTGGAATATACAAGCCAAGTTCTATAATGTAAAATTCCCACTAGTTTATGGAAGTGACAACATAGGAGACTCTATCATGAAGATCATGGTGCTACTTTGAAGCACAAGTGTGGAAAAAGGATAGTAACATTGTCCCTTCTCTCTTTTTCTCTCATTTCTTTTTTCTTTTTTTTATTTGGGCCTTCTTCTTTTTTTTGGCCTCTTTTTTCTTTTTTTTTTTCCGGAGTCTCATCCCGACTTGTGGGGGAATCATAGTCTCCATCATCCTTTCCTCACTGGGACAATGCTCTAATAATGATGATCATCACACTTATTTTTTTTACTTACAACTCAAGAATTACAACTCAATACTTAGAACAAAATATGACTCTATGTGAATGCCTCCGGCGGTGTACCGGGATATGTAATGAATCAAGAGTGACATGTATGAAAGAAATATGAACGGTGGCTTTGCCACAAATACGATGTCAACTACATGATCATGCAAAGCAATATGACAATGATGAAGCGTGTCATAGCAAACGGAACGGTGTAAAGTTGCATGGAAATATATATCGGAATGGCTATGGAAATGCCATAATAGGAAGGTATGGTGGCTCTTTTGAGGAAGGTAAATGGTGGGTTTATGGTACGGGCAAAAGTTGTGCGGTACTAGAGAGGCTAGCAATGGTGGAAGGGTGAGAGTGCGTATAATCCATGGACTCAACATTAGTCATAAAGAACTCACATACTTATTGCTAAAATCTATTAGTTATCGAAACAAAGTAGTACGCGCATGCTCCTAGGGGGATATATTGGTAGGAAAAGACCATCGCTCATCCCCGACCACCACTCATAAGGAAGACAATCAATAAATAAATCATGCTCCGACTTCATCACATAACGGTTCACCATACGTGAATGCTACGGGAATCACAAACTTCAACACAAGTATTAATCAAATTCACAACTACTCAACTAGCATGACTCTAATATCACCATCTCCATATCTCAAAACAATCATCAAGTATCAAACTTCTCATAGTATTCAATGCACATATATGAAAGTTCTTATTATGCCTAAATGCAATTTGCCATGTTGTTCTAAAGGACTCTCAAAATAATATAAGTGAAGCATGATAGATCAATTATTTCTATAAAATAAAACCACCACCGTGATCTAAAAGATATAAGTGAAGCACTAGAGAAAAAACTATATAGCTCAAAAGATATAAGTAAAGCACATCGAGTATTCTAATAAATTCCAATTCATGTGTGTCTCTCTCAAAAGGTGTGTACAGCAAGGATGATTGTGTAAACTAAAAATCAAAGACTCAAATCATACAAGACACTCCAAGCAAAACACATATCATGTGGCGAATAAAAATATAGCTCCAAGTAAAGTTACCGATGAACGAAGACAAAAGAGGGCATGCCTTCCGGGGCATCCCCAAGCTTAGGCTTTTTGGTGTCCTTGTATTTTACCTTGGGGTGTCATGGGCATCCCCAAGCTTAGGCTCTTGCCACTCCTTGTTCCATAATCCATCAAATCTTTACCCAAAACTTGAAAACTTCACAACACAGAACTTAACAAGAAAATCTCGTGGGCTCCGTTAGTGAAAGAAAACAAAACACCACTTCAAGATACTATAATGAACTCATTATTTATTTATATTTGTGTTAAACCTAATGTATTACAACTTCTCTATGGTTTATAAACTCTTTTACTAGCCATAGATTCATCAAAATAAGCAAACAACACACGAAAAACAGAATCTGTCAAAAACAGAACAGTCTATAGTAATCTGTAACTAACGCAAACGTATGGAACCCCAAAAATTCTAAAATAAATTGCTGGACGTGAGGAATTTATCTATTAATCATCTGCAAAAATAATTAACTAAATAGCACTCTCCAATAAAAAAATGGCAGCAATTCTCGTGAGCGCTAAAGTTTCTGTTTTTTACAGCAGGATCAAAAAGACTTTCCCCAAGTCTTCCCAACGGTTCTACTTGGCACAAACACTAATTAAAAAGAAAAACACAACAAAAACGGAGCTAGATAAATTATTTATTACTAAACAGGAATAAAAATAAAATTGGGTTGCCTCCCAACAAGCGCTATCGTTTAACGCCCTTAGCTAGGCATAAAAGCGAAGATAGATCTAGGTATTGCCATGATAATGATAAGATAAATCGTGAAAGATCATTTCATACTCCCTACGTTCAGCAGCAAGCTTCCTTTGTGGCAAGCAAAAATAATCAAAAGGGCTAAATTTAATGGGACAAAAGTCCCCAAGATCAAGCTCGGGAGGTATTGGTTCCTCCTTTGGCCCCTCATATTGCACAATCAATTCATCATTATAAGCATTCTTTTGGCAAAAAGTCACGAGCCTTTGTTCAAGGGAAAAACCTAGCCCATTGTTCTGGATGGCAAAATTATCATTAAGTTCAGAGATCCTATTAACAAGAGCATCGGTAGGAACCTTTTTTCTAAGGTTTTCATTAAAAGCAACATGATCTAAAGATTGTAAACGCATAATATCTTCTTGATAGAAAAGAATTGCTTCTATGGGAGGAAGGCCGGAGTCCACCCTATAATGCGCAAAAGTTTCATTGGCCTCTTTTATTATAAATCTGAACTCATGAGCTAAAAAGATGGTCGCTACTCACTTAACAGAAGAATACTCAATATTAGAAAATTCTAGGAAACTCCTTTGTATGGAAGGATGCATATGTAAAAATTGTCTCTCGAGTTCAACTATGACCAAGGATATAGCATCTGCGAGACTACTAGTTCTATGAAGGATAGATCCACTCATAGCGGGCAAAGCATTGGCACAAGTAAAGAAATCTTGAATAACTCCCTTCCCAATAATATTACCGCTGCCAATACGAAACTTTTTAGTGTGCAAAATAATAGGATTTTCAAGAGGATCATCAATAGCATCAAAGTTTTCCATATTATTATCCTTATCAATGATAACCTTCCCAGTTTCAGACATGATGGCAACAAATTGCAAAAAGAACGAGCACACAGAAGGCAGGAAGGAAAAAGAGGCGAACGAAAAAGAGAGGGCGAATAAAACGACAAGGGTGAAGTGGGGGGAGGAAAACGAGAGGCAAATGGCAAATAATGTAATGCGAAGGATAAGAGTTGTGATGGGTACTTGGTATGTCTTGACTTGGCGTAGATCTCCCCGGAAACGGTGCCAGAAATCCTTCTTGCTACCTTTTGAGCACTGCGTTGGTTTTCCCTTAAAGAGGAAAGGGTGGTGCAGTAAAGCAGCATAAGTATTTCCCTCAGTTTTTGAGAACCAAGGTATCAATCCAGTAGGAGACTGTCGGTGTCAAAACCGGCGGATCTCGAGTAGGGGGTCCTGAACTATGCGTCTAGGATCGATGGTAACAGGACACGGGGGACACAATGTTTACCCAGGTTCGGGCCCTCTCTATGGAGGTAATACCCTACTTCCTGCTTGATTGATCTTGATGAATATGAGTATTACAAGAGTTGATCTACCACGAGATCGTAATGGCTGAACCCTAGAAGTCTAGCCTATGTGAATATGGTAATGAATATATCTAGTCCCCTTTCCGGACTATCCCCTACGGTTTATATAGACACCGAGGGGATCTAGGGTTTACATGGAGTCGGTTACATAAGAACGAATCTTCGGCTACCCGGCTTGCCTTCCATGCCAAGTAGAGTCCAATCTGGACACGGTGCAGTCTTCGGCCTTCATGTCTTCACAGCCCATCAGTCCGGCCCATGGATAACAGGCTGGATGCCCGAGGACCCCTTAGTCCAGGACTCCCTCAGTAGCCCCCGAACCAGTCTTAAATAGCGAGGTGCTCAGCACACATGTTGTCTTCGGCATTGCAAGGCGGGTTCCCCCTTCAATGATCTCCAAGTAATGTATTCGGTCATTGGTCTAATGTCGCCTCCTTGGCTTCTACGCGTTAAATAATCTTTGTCCTCCACGTGTCGAGTGAATGTGGAAAGTCAGGATTTTTTTGCAAATAACACCCTATCCACACGAGGAAGAGTTCCTATTTAAAGAGATTGGATCCCAGATTCATTCAGCGCAACGCAGAAGAAATCCCCAGAGACTGCTTAGCAGAAAACATTTCAGCATGGCTAGTGCTCCCAGCTCCTCCGCTCGTCCCGGCCTAGAGAAAGGCGAGTGGGAGAGGTGTTCTGTGTCTCATGGCCGATTGACGAAGTTGCAAACGCAGGGATACCTTCCCCATGCAGATCTAGTCCCTGTTCGAATGGGGCTAGCTTCCTTCAATGAGGGGACTCAGGCAGAGGACTTCCCCAATCCGTCTGGGGGAGAGCAAGTGTGTTCTGTCCCCTACCTGCTAAGAGGCGTTGGATTTCCTATCCATCCGTTCCTCCGAGGGCTTCTGGAGTACTACGGCCTCCAGCTGCACAACTTCACTCCGACCTCTATTCTGCAAATTGCGGGTTACGTCGCTTTATGCGAACTTTTCCCAGGCATCGAGGCTCATTTCAAGTTGTGGAGGAAGCTGTTATGTCTCGTCCCGTGTAATCACGAAGGGTCAATATTTGAAGTGGGTGGAGCCGAAGTATGGCATCTCGCCGATACCGGATATCCATCCGTCACACCAAGGAAGGCACATGATGATTGGCCCTCCGAATGGTTTTATATAGAGGACGTTGCGCTTTCCAACCTGGTTCGAAAGGATCTTCCTGAATTTGCACGTGTCCCGCTGAAGAAACGCCATAGTTGGCGTCCCCGGAGTCTTGAAGAGGAAGATGGCGCGGAGGTTCGTCAGCTGATGACGAGGATGAAAGAGCTCACTCAGTCCGGACTCACAATAATCGAGGTTATGGAGATTCCCATAGCATGAGGGGTTCAGCCACTCCGATACAGAGGGCTTCCAATGTGGCACTACAATGGAGAGGACGACGCCTCTCGCTGCGGCTGAAAAGGTCTGGATACCCTTGCCGCTTTGGCTAAAACACTAGCCGAACTGTTTAAAGGGGAGCAAAAGGAATTTCTCCGCATAAAATTTAGAGACGGGTACTCTATGTATAACCCTCCCAGCTGGGTAAGGCCTGACCCCTCTGTTTTTACTCCTTCCATCTCCGGATTGCCTTTGATAAACTTTTTAACTTTGTCTGCCTATGACAGCACCGGCGAAAGGTCACCGAGGGATTTTATAGTCCCGCCCCACAGCCGGAGGATCACAACTGGGAGCTTGATCCCGGGTTCGAAGAGGATCCGTAGATATTTGTGGTGCTTGCAGAGGGGGTGTTTTACCAGACGAGCTACGATGGCACAGAGGTGGCCATCATTGCCGATTACCCCGGTCTTCTTCCAGCTTCACACCTAAGTGATCCGAACACACCTTATTCAAAAAGAGATTTCTCCTTCCTTCTTACCCACCGCATTGTCTTGTGCTCCAAAGGGGAAGGGTTCGGCGCGCCGTACTACTCCAAGGGTACCTCCGAAGAAAGCGTCCCCCCACTCCGGGCGAGCCTTCCAAGAGGAAAGCAAACGAAGATACGACCATGCCTTCATCGAAGAGGTATGAATCCGCCAACCTGCACCTGAGCAATCACGTCCAACCGTGACCTTCCTGTTATGCATGTGTCAGGAGAAAGATGCCCTGGACTGTATCCGAAGGTTCGACCAACCATACTTCCCGCAGCCAGGATTCAAATCCTGCCATGAAGATGGGGGCTGATACGGAGGCGAAGCCGGACTGTCCTCCAGCCGAGGACTCGGATGATGTATCCGTAACCAACTCGGAGGTGGAGAGTGCGATTAATCATCGGCGCCGCCGGGCCATTTTACAAGACCCTGGCTTTTCAGAAGAGTCGTTTAACGCCTTCAACTCGGCCGATGCATACATTCGAGCTGCTCGAGATGGGATTAACAGGGCCACAAAGCAACATTTGAAAGATGTGCAGGTAAATTTGTTTGGTCTGACTATGATAACCATATGCCAGTAGCCCCCGAGACTTAAAGGAGATGGAACAACTGATTTAAGGATCAATGTATGACCAGGTGCTGACGGAGAAGAACACCCAGCTAGCTCAGGAGCTGGAAAAGTGTCAGCGCCAGCTGCTTGCTACCAATGCCGAACTAGAGAAGTACACGGCATCTCCCGATAATGTTTCCTTCTATCGAAAATTCATAATGATACACCGATAGTGCGAAACTGGGTGCTAATCATTGTGTTCGACCGTTGGACCAAGTACGGTAGCAGCTAGACGCCGCTCGTAGCGAAGAACGCGGAGCCAAAAAGCTACTAGCAGCGGGCGAGCGTGTATTGACAAAAGTCGTCCAAGAGAAGAAGAAACTCCAGGATTCGAACTCCAAACTAGGCGAAGAACTGAAAGATGTGCGAGCTCAGCTAGCTGACTCTATGAAGGAGAACAAGAAGCTGCGAGGCGGCATATTCAGTATGTGGCCACTTTTGTTTTATAACAGTTTTGGAGGCAACGGTAGCTGATATAGCTGTAATTGTAGGTGTTTTGACGAACTGCCCCGAAGAGGTGGTGTCTAGATCATCGAGCGATCTTCTGCAAGGGCTGTCGCAGTTGCTAAAGCAAGCTCGGCAGGCGATGCGGAGTGTAGCCAAGGCTTTATGGCCATCCGACCCCCCTCCAGGAAGCATGGAGGAGCTGATAGAGCTGTTCAAGGGAGCTCGGCGGCGTATCCGGCTGTGGAAGATATTGGCATGCCGAGAGGGTGCTCAAGAGGCCTGGGCCATGGTGAAGATGCGATATACCAAGCTGGATCCTAATCGCATGGCTCGTGTCGGACCGCTAGGGTCGAATGGGGAAGAAATTCCCATTAGTTTAGTATATGACCAAGTAGAGGTGGCCGCCAAATATTCCCAACAGGATTGTAAGTTAGATTTCCTGTTGGAAGGTATAGAAGAGGAGGTGTTCGAGTCCAAGTGACTGTGTACTTTCCTCATCTAGCTGAAATGTATATCATTTGTCATGGCAGACCTTTTCGCTTCAACCTCCGGTCCCGAAGGTGCAGAGTGTTTCCGAATACTGTTGCAGCCGAATAGGTCGGGGTATGCCTGGAAAACTAGGCGTAGGGGTCATAGTTGCTTGAACAGACAAGTTGTATCCGGCTAGCTATGTTATATTACATTGATATCATAAGAAACATCTTCCAGAGAGAATAGTTCCATTAAGGGTTCCTTTCCTTGGGTGTGTATGCATTTAATGCGCATGTCCGAATTGTGGTGTGAGCACCACGGTTTGTATAACTTCTGGGGGTGCACAATGGAGTGAGTTTAAAAAACATATTTAATTCACCGACCGAATATTCCCTTAAGAACGCTAGCTTTCGGCTTCACCCAGTCTGAGGTACACATCCGGATGACTCGGTAGTAACAATCGCAAAGGTGCTCCCTTTATGCCCTAGCCAAACTAACGGGAATGTAGGGCATAAGCACAGGAGCGAGGCAACCCAGCTTGGCCAAAACTTAAGTCATATTGATGCATATAATGGCAAAGAAAAGGTACATATGGAAAAAAACTCATATGTGAGGAGCTTGATGCTCAAGGAATGACAAGAACTTCTGTCCGAGAAGCCCCCAGGTACAAGTGGCGTACATGTTGAAAGATGTATGTGCCAATGGTGTGCGGTCTAGCCGCATCAAAGCTTTAAAGCGAAAATAGGAAAGTAATTGGAAAAGAGAGAAAAAATAATGGAAACTACAGGGGAGGAGGAGACGAACAAGGGGTCTAGCGCTAGGTGTTGAATCTCCGGAGTCTGGCCGCGTTCCAGGGGTTCGGCTCGAGGCGGTTGTCTGGTGCATTGCGAAGACAGTACACTCCTCCGGTGAGAATTTCGTCAATTATGAAGGGACCCTCCCATTTGGGCTTGAGTTTGTCCTTTTTCTTCTCTAGGAGGCGTAGAACGAGTTCGCCGACGTTGTAAGTCTTGGCCCGTACTTCTATGCTTTGATATCGTCGAGCTTGCTGTTGGTAAACTGCTGAACGGGCTTTTGCGTCATCGCGTTCCTCCTCCAGGGCGTCTACACTGTCCTGCCGATCGAGCTCGGCTTCTCTCTCTTCATACATACGCACTCTAGGTGAGTCGTGAATAATATCGCAGGGCAATACGGCCTCTGCACCATACACCATGAAGAAGGGTGTGTACCCGGTAGTACGGTTTGGCGTGGTCCGCAGCCCCCAGAGTACGGAGTCGAGCTCCTCAACCCAGAGCTTGTCTGATTCTTTCAAAGACCGCACTAGTCTGGGCTTGATGCCGCTCATAATAAGACCGTTGGCGCATTCAACTTGACCTTTGGTTTGTGGGTGGTAGACGGAGGCGTAATCTAGTTTAATACCAAGATTAGTACATCAGGTTTTGACCTCGTCGGCTGTGAAATTGGAGCCGTTGTCAGTGATGATGCTGTGTGGGACACCATAACGGTGCACAACATCGGATATGAAATCTATCACCGGGCCGGACTCATCCGTTTTGACCGGTTTAGCCTCTATCCACTTAGTGAATTTGTCCACCATAACCAGCAGATATTTTTTCTTATGGCTTCCTCCTTTAAGGGGTCCAACCATGTCGAGTCCCCAGACCGCGAAAGGCCAAGTGATGGGGATTGTTTGTAAGGCAGTGGGGGGCATATGGCTTTGATTGGCAAAGAGTTGAAATCCTACGCAACGTTGGACAAGTTTATGTGCGTCCGCTCGGGCCGCCAACCAATAAAACCCTATACGGAAGGCCTTGCTAACAAGGGCCCGAGCTGCGGCGTGGTGATCGCCGAGTCCGGCATGAATCTCAACCAAGAGTTGCCGCCCCTCTTCTTCGGATATATATCGCTGAAGGACTCCGATGGCGCTTTTCTTGTAGAGCTCTCCATCATGAACCTTGTAGGCCTTTGAGCGCCAGACAATGCGGCGGGCCTCATTCTGGTCCTCTGGAAGCTCCTTCGTATTAAGGTAGGCCATGAAGGATTCGGTCCATAGGGCAATGACTGCCATGATGAGATGCGCCAACGGTGTTATGTCAGTGTTTCCGGGATCTGGGGTTATGTTTGGGTCCGGACTAGTATTGTCGTTCTCCCCCTGCCACACCACGGATGGCTTAAAAGCCTTTCTAGGAAGATATTAGGTGGGACCGGGTCGCGCTTAGCGCCAATACGAGCAAGAACATCCGCCACTTGATTACTTTCTCGACCCACATGATGAAACTCGAGCCCCTCGAACCGGGCCGACATTTTTATGACTGCGTTACAGTACGCTGCCATCTTCAGATCCTTAGCGTCGAAGTCTCCATTTATTTGAGATATTGCAAGGTTTGAATCCCCACGCACTTCTAGGCGTTGTATGCCCATGGAGATAGCCATCCAGAGACCATGCAATAAGGCCTCGTATTCGGCTGTGTTATTGGAGTCTGTGTATAGTATTTGGAGAACGTATTGGACGACGTCTCCAGTAGGGGATGTTAAAACGACACCCGCTCCTAACCCTGCCAGCATTTTGGAGCCGTCAAAGTACATGACCCAATTGGAGTATGTGACGTACTCTTTAGGGAGTTCGGCCTCTGTCCATTCGGCAATGAAGTCGGCCAATACTTGGGATTTGATAGCTCGACGTGGTTTATATGTAATGTCAAATGGTAGGAGCTCAATGGCCCATTTGGCAATTCAGCCCGTAGCATCGCGGTTGTTTATGATGTCATTGAGTGCTACTTCGGAGGCCACCATGATCGAGCACTCCTGGAAGTAGTGTCGGAGCTTTCAGGACGCCATGAAGACCGCGTATGCTATTTTTTGATAATGAGGGTACCGGGATTTGCATGGTGTAAGGACGCTAGATACGTAGTATACTGGCTTCTGAAGTAGGAATTTATGTCCGCCCTGTTCTCGTTCGACGACGAGTACTGCGCTCACCACCTAATGTGTTGCCGATATGTATAATAACATCGGTTCGCCGGCGTTTGGTGCGGCCAGGATTGGATTCCCCGCAAGAAGGGTTTTTTATTTCTTCCAGTCCGGTTGTTGCTGCGTCCGTCCACTCGAAGTGGTCGGTTCGCCATAGAAGGCGATAGAGTGGCAGTGCCTTTTCTCCTAATCTGGAGATAAAGCGGCTTAGAGCTGCCACGCAACCTGCAAGTTTTTGAACTTGTTTAAGGTCTTTTGGCTTAGCCAATTGTGAAAAAGCTCGTATTTTTGCTGGGTTTGCTTCAATCCCTCTATTGGAAACGATGAAGCCTAGCAGTTTTCTAGCAGGAACGCCAAAGACACACTTTTCCGGGTTGAGCTTATTGTCATACGCCCTGAGGTTGTCGAATGTAAGACGTAAATCATCTATTAGTGTTTCCACGTGCCTGGTTTTGATGACGATGTCATCAATGTAAGCTTCTACTATTTTGCCAATCTGTTTCTCTAGGCATGTTTGAATCATGCATTGATATGTGGCGCCGGCGTTCTTGAGCCCAAAGGGCATGGTGTTGAAGCAGAATGGCCCATATGGGGTGATGAATGTTGTTGCGGCTTGATCGGAATCCTTCATTTTGATTTGATGGTATCCGGAATATGCATCGAGGAAACATAGTGAGTCGTGTCCTGCGGTGGCGTCGATGATTTGATCAATGCGGGGGAGGGGGAAGGGATCCTTAGCGTAGGCCTTGTTGAGATCTTTGAAATCGATGCACAGGCACCAGGATTTGTCCTTCTTTGGTACCATCACCAAGTTTGCCAGCCAGTCCGGATGTTTGATTTCTCTAATGAATTCGGCCTCAATGAGTTTGGCCAGCTCTTCCCCCATGGCTTGTCGCTTGGGTTCGAAAAAGTGCCGCAATGTTTGCTTGACCGGTTTAAACCCCTTTAATATATTGAGGCTATGTTCGGCCAGCTCGTGTGGGATCCCTGGCATATCTGAAGGGTGCCAGGCAAATATGTCCTAGTTTTCGCGTAGGAATTCTCGTAGTGCGGCGTCAACTATTGGGTCCAGTTGAGCTCCGATAGATGTTGTCTTCTTGGGGTCCGTTGGGTGGACCTGGAATTTGACTATTTCTTCTGCTGGTTTGAATGAGGTGGATTTAGGGCATTTGTCGAGGATCACATCGTACTTGTCCACCGTGGACCAGAGTGCGGTTAGTTCTTCGGGCGCGAGGGCTTCGGATAGCGCCTCCAAGGCCAGGGATGCAGTTTTGTTTTCAGCGCGGAGTGCTATGTCCGGGTCACTAGCGAGAGTGATTATACCGTTTGCTCCGGGCATTTTGAGCTTCGTATATCCGTAGTGAGGTATAGCTTGGAAGCGTGTAAAAGCATCCCGCCCCAACAGGGCGTGATATCCGCTGCTGAAAGGGGCCCCTTGGAAGGTTATTTCTTCGGACCGATAGTTCTCCGGCGATCCGAATACCACGTCAAGTATGATTTTTCCCGCGCACCGCGCCTCTCGACTAGGAATAATTCCCCGGAAGGTTGTGTTACATTGTTTGATGCGGCTCCTATCTATTTCCATTTTATGGAGTGTTCCTCATAAATGAGGTTTAGTCCACTGCCGCCGTCCATGAGGACCTTGGTAAGTCGAAACCCGTCCATGATGGGACTGAGTACCAACGCGGTAGGCGCTCGTACTGTTCTGTACTTTGGTTCGTCACCGGCGTTGAATGTTATAGCTGTGTCATTCCATGGGTTTATTATAGCGATTTGGCATACTTCATTGAGCTCATGAAGTGCCCTTTTGTGCTTGTTATTTGAAGCGAATGTCTCGAAGACTGTCAATACTCTTGGGTGGTCGTCTTCTAGGGGGCGTTGTTCCGGGGCATCCTTAATAAGGATGTCCTCGCCGCTCTTGGCTACTTGTCGTGGTATCCAACATGCTCTAAGGCTGTGGGTTGCCACGATATCTGTTCTTGTATGTATTTTGCATGGGCCATCGAGCCACCCCTCCAGAATGGTGTCGTGCCGCATAGCGGTTTTGTGTTTCTTGACTGTCGGGTTGGGCGTGCCACGAGGGTGCGCCCTTTTCGCCTGTAGGGGGAGTTGAGCTGGGACCGACGGTTCCCAGTGAGCTGCCTGAGTTTCCAAGGCGCTCTCCATTGCGTTATATTCTTGTACAATGGTTGCTAAATCAGCGAATTTAAGTATGCGGCGGCGATTGATGGCTTTGAGGATTCATTCGTCCGCACAGTTTTTGTAGAATGCTGATATTGCGTCCTCGTCACGGCAATCTTTTACCTTGTCCTTGACAAGGAGGAATCTGGCCCAAAAGTGGTGGACCTTCTCCTGGGATTGTTGTTTTATGCTCATGAGAGCCTCTATGTCCGGGCGGGTGGGTGGAATTAGATCCGAACCCCGACCTAACCGGTTGTCCGGAGTCCGACGACCTTTTGGACTAGACAGTCCGGGTTCCGGAATATCTTCTGATTGTTTGGAACCACCGTCCAATGCTATGTTCGAAGGGCTGGTTGCGTCCCTTCGCGGGTGAATATCTGGCTCTTCATGAATGGCGATCCGATGATAGTCCGTCTTCAATATAGAAGAAGACTCACCGTCCTGCTCCACGACTACCGCGATCTGGTGGGTGACTGGTGGAGTTTCAGTTTCTCCCTGATCGGTTTTAGGCCTGATCTGATCATAATCTGTGACGATTCCCAAAGCAGCAATGCGATCTAGGAGCTCGTTTAAGGACGAAAGCTCAACCGGATCCATCTGCTTGGAGTGCTCAGAGTTGATGCGAATGGGATTTTAGATGGCCTAGGAGGTCATCGTCGGCTCTGAGGCCGAACGGGCGATCATAGTAAAGTCGCTCGGCCGGAGGGTTTGGTCCGGGGCCAAAACTACCCTTGTGGTAATGTTGTCTCTAACGACAAGGCGAGCCATCGAGCCTTTCATCGACGGCACAGTGGAACTCTCAATGAAAGCACCAATGTCGATGTCAAAACCGGCGGATCTCGGGTAGGGGGTCCCGAACTGTGCGTCTAGGATCGATGGTAACAGGAGACGGGGGACACGATGTTTACCCAGGTTCGGGCCCTCTCTATGGAGGTAATACCCTACTTCCTGCTTGATTGATCTTGATGAATATGAGTATTACAAGAGTTGATCTACCACGACATCGTAATGGCTGAACCCTAGAAGTCTAGCCTATGTGAATATGGTAATGAATATATCTAGTCCCCTTTCCGGAGTATCCCCTATGGTTTATATAGACACCGAGGGGATCTAGGGTTTACATGGAACCGGTTACATAAGAAGGAATCTTCGGCTACCCGGCTTGCCTTCCACACCAAGTAGAGTCCAATCCGGACACGGTGCAGTCTTCGGCCTTCATGTCTTCACATCCCATCAGTCAGGCCCATGGATAACAGGCTGGACGCCCGAGGACCCCTTAGTCCAGGACTCCCTCCGAGACCACGCGCGAGTCATCTTGTACCTACACAAACAAATAATAACCTCGCAACCAATGCGATAAAGGGGTTGTTAATCCCATCACGGCCACTTACAAGAGAGAGATCTGATAGAGATGATAATAATAAGATAAGTATTTTTGGTATTTTTATGATATAGATTGCAAAATAAAAGATAGCAAAATAAAGTAGATGGGAAACTTATATGATGGAGAATAGACCCTGGGGCCATAGGTTTCACTACTGGCTTCTCTCAAGATAGCATAAGTATTATGGTGGGTGAACAAATTACTGCCGAGCAATTGATAGAAAAGCGAATAATTATGAGAATATCTAGGTATGACCATGTATATAGGCATCACGTCCGCGACAAGTAGACCGACTCCTGCCTGCATATACTACTACTACACCACACATCGACCGCTATTCAGCATGCATCTACAGTATTAAGTTCATAAGAATAGAGTAATGCCTTAAGCAAGATGACATGATGTAGAGGGATAAACTCATGCAATATGATGTAAACCCCATATTTTTATCCTCGATGGCAACAATACAATACATGTTGTTTCCCTTTCTGTCACTGGGATCGAGCACCACAAGATTGAACCCAAAGCTAAGTACTTCTCCCATTGCAAGAAAGATCAATCTAGTAGGCAAAACCAAACTGATAATTCAAAGAGACTTGCAAAGATAAGCCAATCATACATAAAAGAATTCATAGAAGATTTGAATATTGTTCATAGATAAACTGGATCATAAACCCACAATTCATCGGATCTCGACAAACACAACGCAAAAAGAAGAGTTACATCGAATAGATCTCCAAGAGAATCGAGGAGAACTTTGTATTGAGATCCAAAGAGAGAGAAGAAGCCATCTAGCTACTAGCTATGGACCCGAAGGTCTGAAGTAAACTACTCACACATCATCGGAGGGGCCATGGAGTTGATGTAGAGGCCCTCCGTGATCAATGCCCCCTCCGGCGGAGCTCCGGAAAAGGCCCCAAGATGGGATCTCTTGGGTACAGAAGGTTGCGGTGGTGGAAATAGGGTTTCGTGGTGCTCCTGGATGTTTGCGGGGTATATGGATATATATAGGAGGAAGAAGTAGGTCGGTGGAGCAACGAGGGGCCCACGAGGGTGGAGGGCGTGCCCCCTGCCTCGTGGCCTCCTTGATTGTTTCTTGACGTCCACTCCAAGTCTCCTGGATCACGTTTGTTCCAAAAATAACGCTCCCGAAGGTTTCATTCCGTTTGCACACTGTTTGATATTCCTTTTCGGCGAAACTCTAAAATAGGCAAAAAAACAGCAATTTGGGTTGGGCCTCCGGTTAATAGGTTAGTCCCAAAAATAATATAAAAGTGTAAAAATAAGCCCATTAACATCCAAAATAGATAAGCATGGAGCAATCAAAAATTATAGATATGTTGGAGACGTATCATATCCCAAAACTTGAGCTTCTGTGTCTCCTTAATTCTTCTCATATCACGGTTTTCCTAAATCTCAAAAGCTTCATCCACACAAAACTCAACAAGAACTCGTGAGATAAGTTAGTATAAACCAATGCAAAAACCTTATCATTCGCTACTGTAGCAAATCACTAAAATTATTATTCGACATTGCATACTAAATGCCTCTGCATATTTAATACTCCTATCCTCAAATAGAATCATTAATCTGCCAAAACAGTACAGTCTGTAAAGAATGCAAGAGTATGAATACTTCCCTAACTCCAAAGGTTATCAAAATTTACCACACTGTAGAAAATTTATTAGATCTCATTTCTCAATAAGTTTCAACATTTTATCACATTCCAACTTTTCTAGGGAATTTTTGCAACAGCGGTAAACTTTCTGTTTTCAAACAGCAACATGTATACTTGCAAAATAAGCATGGCAAAGGCTATCATTGCCACTTTCATTGAAATAAAAGATGCAAAAAATTATTCTAAATAACAGAAAGCAAATCCTAACAAAATAAATTGACGCTCCAAGCAAAACACATATCATGTGACGAATGAACACATAGCTCCAAGTGAGGTTACCGATATTGTTGGAGACGAAAGAGGGGATGCCTTACGGGGCATCCCCAAGCTTAGTTGCTTGGATCTTCCTTGAATATTTCCTTGGGGTGCCTTGGGCATCCCCAATCTTAGGGTCTTTTCACTCCTTATTCTCCTCATATCGACATCTCACCCAAAACTTGAAAACTTCAATCACACAAAACTTAACGGAACTTGGTGAGATAGGTTAGTATGATAAAGAGCAAACTATTTCACTTTGGTACTGTCAAAGACAAGATTAATAATTTTTTCACACAATTACTACTGTATCATATCATTTCTACAATTTATATTAAGCAATATAAGCCATAGAAACTAGAAAACAAGCAAACTATGCACTGAAAACAGAATCTGTCAAAAACAGAATAGTCTGTAGTAATATGTACTCAAACAATACTTCTGCTAATACAAAAATTCTGAAAATTAGGACAACATGAGAAATTTGTCTACTAATCTTCTGCAAAAAGAATCAGCATTTTATCGCGCTTCTGTTAAAAATGAGAATTGTTTTCCTGAGCGCAAAAGTTTCTGTTTTTCAGCAAGATCAAATCAACTATCACCGTAAGCCATCCCAAAGGTCTTACTTGGCACCTTATTGAAAAAAAATCAATAAAACATGATTACTGAAGTATCCTAATCATGTGAACACACAAAAACAGTAGGTATAAGTGTTGGGTTGTCTCCAACAAGCGCTTTTCTTTTATGCATTTTAAGCTATGCATGATGATTTCAATGATGCTTGCATAAAGAATAAGAATTGAAATGTAAAGAGAGCATCATGAAGAATATGACTAGCACATTTAGGTCTAACCCACTTACTATGCATAAGTATTTTGTGAGCAAACAACTTATGGGAACAAGAATCAACTAGCATAGGAAGGCAAAGCAAGTGCAACTTCAAAACAATCAACACATAGAGAAGAAACTTGATATTATTGAGATATGTAAGAGCATAAGTTCCTTCCTCGTGATAATTTTCAGAGGCATCATGAATGAATTCAACAATATAACCATCACATACAACACTCTTTTCATGATGCACAAGCATAGAAGATTTATCACTCTTTATGGCATATATGTCATCATAATAATCATCATAGATAGCGACTTCATTGTCATAGTCAATTGAAACCTCTTCCAAAATAGTGGATGTATCACTAAATAAAGTCATGACCTCTCCAAATCCACTTTCATCAATATTGTAACAAGATTCAACACCCTCCAAAATAGTGGGATCACTACTACCTAAATTTGACACTCTTCCAAACCCACTTTCATCAATGTAATCATCATAAATAGGAGGCATGCTATCATCATAATAAATTTTCTTATCGAAAGTACAAGGAATCAAAGGATCAATTAAGCAAAGCATCCCCAAGCTTAGGACAAGCATTATTTCCAGCAAATAAATCTTCAAACATATCATACTCATCAAACATAGCATCCCCAAGCTTGTGGTTTTGCATATCATCACAATCATTCTTATCAATGGCATGAATGGCACCAATAGTATAGCAAACATTATTATCATATTCTTCCCAATCACAATCACCACAACAAGCAATAGGCATAACAAAATCATCATCAATATCTTCATCCTCCATCAACATATTTGATTCACTTTCATGAGGCACGATGGTGATGGGAGCAACATTATTTGGGAGAGATACCTTTTACCTCTATTCTTTCTTCTTTTCTTCTTCACCACACCATGTGTGGGTTTAATTAATTTTTAAGCTTCTTGTTGAAGAGATTGATTGGATAGGAAGCTCCTCCTTGTTACCTGATTCATCATAATAAACACTCGGAGGGTATTGGGAAACATTTTCCCTTTCATTAGTACTCTCTTCATACTCCATTTGTTTTCTTGTCTTTAAGTAGTTGGCAATATAAGGATTCTCAATGCAATTTATCGCACAAAACATATAAATTTCTTCTAGATCAAAATCAAGAAATCTCACAAGATTCAATTTTGGAATACCCTTAGTTATACGTTTCATTTCTACATACCCCAAAAGAAGACTAAGCTCTTCATGATGCTCAAGGGTAATCAAGTTGACACAATTTTTGGACACGATTTGATCATGAAAGAATTTGCATTGGAGATTTAAATGACCACGTTCATTGCAAAGTTCACAAGGATGGAGAAAAAAATTAAATCATTCAGCACAATCATCCAGCCTCTCTTGCAAACTTTTTGTTTCTAATTATTTATGCTTCTTACAAAATCTATCTTCCCTTTTTGTTGTGCAATTGCACTCCCAATTCACTCCGCAAAAAGTGACATGCTTATAAGAAACATTTTTTTCATGACTTGTGCAATCATCATTAGCACTTTGGATATTGAAAGAATTCATACTAACAACATTGCAATCATGCTCATCATTCAAATATTTTGTGCCAAGCATTTTATTGAATTCTTCTTCTAACAATTGAGCACAATTTTCCTAACCATCATTCTCAAGAAAGATATTATAAAGATGATCAATAATATGATGCAACCTAAATTCCTTTTTAATGTAGTTTTCCTTTATAAACCAAACTAGTGATAAAACAAGAAACTAAAAGATTTGATTGCAAGATCTAAAGATATACCTTCAAGCACTCACCTCCCCGGCAACGGGGCCAGAAAAGAGCTTGATGTATACTACGCAACTTTATTCTTGTAGACACGTGTTGGGCCTCCAAGCGCAGAGTTTTGTAGGACAGTAGAAATTTTCCCTAAAGTGGATGACCTAAGGTTTATCAATCCGTGAGAGGTGTAGGATGAAGATGGTCTCTCTCAAAAGACCCTGCAACCAAATACAAGAAATCTCTTGTGTCCCCAACACACTCAATACAATGGCAAATTGTATAGGTGCACTAGTTCGGCGAAGAGATGGTGATAAAAGTGTAGTATTGATGGTAGAAATATATTTTTATAATCTGAATAAATAACAAACAGCAAGGTAGAAAATAGTGGGCTCAAAACGGTATTACAATGCTTACAAACAAGGTCTAGGGTCCGTACTTTCGCTAGTGCAATTTCTCAACAGTGCTAACATAGTTGGATCATATGATTATTCCTCAAGGTGCAATAAAGAATCACTCCCGAGTTCCTATTAGCGGAGAACAAAAGATAGGAATTGTTTGTAGGGTACGAAACCTCCTCAAAGCTACTTTTCGTTCGATCTATTCAAGAGTCCGTACTAAAATAATGCAAATCTATTTTTTCTGTTCGATCTATCCTAGAGTCTGTACTAAGATAACACCAAAGCAAATTCATATTCATAATACTCAATCCACACAAAGAACTATAAAGAGACCTCAAAGTTCCGTTGGGGAAAAGATAATAAAAACGTGCATCAACCCCTATGCATAGATTACCCAAATATCACCGCAGGAATCCGCGAGTTGAATGCCATAACATATATCAAGTGAATCAATATGATACCTCATTGTCACCTCAAGTATTCACACCTCAAGACATATATCATGTGTTCTCGTATCTGAATATTCAATCCGACAAGACAAAACTTCAAAGGGTAAATATTCAATTCATCATAACAAGATTATCGAGGGGAGAAACATCATATGATTCGACTAAATTAACAAATCCCATGATATGGATCACGAGAGAGAGAGATATTAAACACATAGCTACTGGTACAAACCCTCATCCCCGAGGGTGGACTACTCCCTCCTCATTGTGGTGGCCACTGGGATGATGAAGATGGCCACCGGAGATGATTCCCCCCTCCGACAGGGTGCCAGAACAGGTCTAGATTAGTTTTCGGTGGCTACGGAGCCCTACGGCGGTGGAACTTTTGATCTAGGTTAACCCCGAAGGGTTTCGGAATATTTGGGAATTTATAGTGCAAACAAGGGGTGCGGGAGTCCACCGAGGTGGGCACAACCCACCTGGGCGCGGCAGGGGGCCCTGGCGCGCCCTGGTGGGTTGTGCCCCCCTCGGGGCAGCCCCCGGGTGTAGCTCTGGCCCAGTGGGTTCCTTCTGGTCCAAAAAAATCTCCGTAAAGTTTCTTTGCATTTGGACTCCGTTTGATATTGATTTCCTGCGATGTAAAAAACAAGCAAAAAACAGCAACTGGCACTGGGCACTGGGTCAATAGGTTAGTTCCAAAAAATGATAAAATAACAGCATGAATACTTCATAAATTATAGATATGTTAGAGACGTATCAACATCTTAGGTTTCTTCCCAAACCATAATTCATACGGATTTAGACGGTGCCCTATTTAAAGTGAATGCGGCAGTCTCTACAGCATAACCCCAAAATGATAGCAGTAAATTGGTAAGAGACATCATAGATCGCACCATATCCAATAAAGTGTGATTACGATGTTCGGACACACCATTACGCTGAGGTGTTCCAGGAGGCATGAGTTGTGAAACAATTCCACATTTCCTTATGTGCGTGCCAAACTCGTGACTCAAATATTCTCCTCCACGATCTGATCGTAAGAACTTTATTTTCCTGTCATGTTGATTCTCTACCTCGCTTTTTAATTCCTTGATCTTTTCAAAGGTCTCAGAATTGTGTTTCATTAGGTAGTCATACTCATATCTACTTAAGTCATCAGTGAGGGTGAGAACATAACGATAGCCACCGCGAGCCTCAACACTCATTGGACCGCATACATCAGTATGTATTATTTCCAACAAGTTGGTTGCTCGCTCCATTGTTCCGAAGAATGGAGTCTTGGTCATTTTGCCCATGAGGCATGGTCCGCACGTGTCAAATGATTCATAATTAAGAGACTCCAAAAGTCCATCTGCATGGAGTTTCTTCATCTGTTTGACACCAATGTGACCAAGGCGGCAGTACCACAGGTATCACTACAAAAAATACACTTCCGTGATGATACGTGTTTGTCACAGTAGGTCGCGTTTTTTGTCATGCATGTACATCCATGACAAATTTATGACAGAATTAAGATAGTCATACCTGTACTGTCGTAGAAGTGTTCCATGACATTACCAAAATTATCATCACGGAAGTGTCCACTTCCATGACGATAAATCGCGCGTCACAGAAGTGCTTTCGTCAAGGGTGACCGGCACGTGGCATCCACCGTAACGGAACGTCGTTAAGCTATCGGGTCGGGTTTTGGATCTGATAACCCGTTAACAGCCCCGACCAATGGGGATTTTCCACGTGTAAAATCATCACTGGCTGGAGGAGACACGTGTCAGGTCCGCGTTGGCACAGGTTTCACTCATCCAATGGGCGAGGCGCGCCTATGATATGTTGACACATGGACCGGCCCATCAAGTTTAAATGGGCCAGCCCAACTGAAGGCCCACAAGATTTCACGGACCATAATGGGTTGGCCCAGCTAAAGGCCCATGAGATTTTGCGGACCATAATGGGCTGGCCCAGCTAAAGGCCCACAAGATTTTGCGGGCCATAATGGGTCGTCCCAGGTAAAGGCCCACAAGATTTTTGTGTGCCATAATGGGCCGGCCCAGGTAAAGGCCCACAAGATTCTTGCGGATCATAATGGGCCGGCCCAGCTAAAGGCCCATGAGATTTCGCCGACATTAATGGGCCGGCCCAGCTGTAGGCCCACAAGATTTTGAGGACCCTAGTAGGTCGGCCCATTAACTGGCTGCCATGTTTTGGGCCAAATGCCGGCCCATAATTGATCTGGTCCATTAATGGCCTGCCACGCTCCGGGCCTAATAGTGGCCCATATGAGATCCGACCCGTTAAAATCCTACCATGTTCTAGGCCAAATTACGGCCCAGATCAGGTCCGGCCCTTTAAGAGGCTTTGGTCTCAATTAAGGCCCATATCAGATTCGGCCCATCAACTGGACACTATGCTTTTGGGCCCACTTTCTAAAGGCCCACTTAGTAATTCCGCCTGATATTAGTTTTGGCCTGTTAAGGGCATGTTTAACATTTTGACCCTATATTAATTTCGGCCTGTTAAAAGCCCGTCATATAGTTGGGCCTAACTACGGCCCGGTTTGCATCCGGCCTGCTCGCAGCCGATATCTGATTGGGCCAAACAAGGACCGAGACAATTTTGGCCCGTTAAAAGCCCGTGATTTGATTCGCACAATCATGGGTTGGGGTTCATTTCGGGCTGCTGCCGGCCCGTGAGCTGTTCGGCATGTTTCAGGCACAACCTACATCGTGATTGCATGACGGCCCGATTATGTACCGTAATTTTACAGTTTGGCCGGTTTACTGCGAAGACAGGATATATATACAGTAAAATAACTGCAGCATCGTGAATAAGAAAAAACATAGACTATACAATAAAGAAATTATGGCATATTACATCCACTAGGCATCAAAGTTCGCCACTATGATAATAAAGCACAAGCAGACAACAAATTACATACACTGGGCATCAAAGATCGCCACCAGTGCAAATAAACACGCCAACAAAATGATATACAAAATCGACAGCACTTCAATAGAGTTCAAGAAAGGTTAGCCCTGCTGGGGAGCTGCAGCGCAAGCAGCTGAGCAAGATGATGAGACTGCGCTTGTTCAACACTTATATCTTCCTCACTCTGAAAGATAAACAAGCAGACAGATGACAGGTTTTGCACAGAAAAGTATCAGTGCTGACAATTCATCACATTTCTTACTGACGAATAAAGTGACACAGTTTAAAATTGCATTAACACAATATGGTATTGTTCAGGTCAAGACATGGCAGGAAATGACATTGTGAAGGAGTTGGCAGCTTCACGACACCACTGGATTACAGATCAAGAACTCATAAGTATCAATGGTTAGTGTGCTGTCAATTTATACCATTTCAGATTGGCAAATAAAGAGATGGTTTAAATAATAGTAGAATGATATGACATTGTTCATAGTTAAGACATTGCAGAATATGACATTGTGCTGTAGTGGGTAGGTTCACCACACCACTGGATTACGGATGAAGAACATAAGCATACATGCAGTGCAAAAGAAGATCACTTGCTCTGTATAGTTTAATTTACATGGTATGAAGAAGGAACTTGGTTGTACAACTGAAAACTTAAATTGAGAAAGGACAAACTTTTGTTTATGAACTACATAATAAACTTTAAACAAGCAATTTGATGCAAACACCAAAAATAAACAGCTGTTGCAGTCATGCCTAACCAAATATATACAATAAAGTTTGAAGGCTTGAGATGGACAAACTTACATTATTGGTGAAGACAGGCTCTATAAAGGCCTTGTTCATACTGATGGGGGGGCAATTCAAGAAGTTTACCACAGAATCTTCTTCAAAAGCATTGCCTTTATTCTACATTTTGTTAAGAGTAAATATAGATGTGATAATATACAAAAAAATGGAGAATATTTAAGATAAGATGAAGAGTGATGCTACATAACCAAGTAGCTATAAATATAAGTGCAGTGATACAGGCAAAAGGTAGAGCCAAGAGCAATGCACAGCTAAACTTCTTCAGTACCAACCTTCTGGTAAGAGTAAATATAGATCTGATGTGTAGAAAATGGAGGGCAAAGGAAAATAAGCTGCAGAGTGATGGTACATGAACAACTACCTGTCATTATAAGTACATTGATAAAGGACAACATGTACTTACAAGAACAATGTAGAGCTAAAAAACATTGGCATTGGATATATTCTACACTAATGTAACCATTCATACAGATCAAATAATTTGGAGCGAACAATTGATAAGCAAGCTATCATGCATACTGCTGTTTCCTGCAAAAAAGATCCGTAAGGCACATGCGGAAAAGTAGAAGTTCAAATTGTGATGTGATTTCATAGACAGTACCTCACCCTGGGAACGAGACCAGTGCATAACAAGGTTTTTCCATTCAATGTCTTCTAAATTTAGCACAGGAGACTTCACCGGAAATTTGTTTATAGACTTGCCATCAAAGTGTCATTTCCTCAGGTAACATTGATACTACTGCAATGCTTCTTTGAAAAGCACAAGCAAGCTTTGCTCATCATGACTATCCAGATTGACCCTCGCCTAGTTACAATAATGTAATGTAAATCATTGATGTGTTCAATCAGCAGAAAATAGGAAAATAATAACCATGAATAATAGCACTTACACGTAAGTTGGACAAGAAGATGTGAAAATGGTGTTTGTCTTCACAATAATCTTCCCATGATGGGAATATATGCACGTAGTCCCTAACAACATTGAAAGCATTGTATTTTAAACTGGGAATAAATGGAATGGGGTTCCAATCTGCAGGAATTGGCCGTCTCTGCAGTTGGGATAGGTCTTCGGCCGGTGGACTTGCTGTACTTTTTGCTGGAGTGGGATTTTTCTGTGGTATAGCTGGTGCTATGGCAAATGTAATCGGTATACCTTTTGCTGGAGTGTGGGTCCTGTGTGGTGGGGCTAGTGGCGCAGCCAGTGAAGTATGGGTACAGTCTACTGGAATCGGTCCTACGTTTTGTGTCACTGGTTATACAGCCAATATAAGTGGGGTGTTGTCTGATTTCTCCGGCACCACCACGTTTTTCAAGGACTTTGCTGGTGCTCCTTCAGGTTCGGCAATCACCCTCTTCCTTTTTGATGTCTGATGCACAAGAACAGCATTTGAGTGGAAAAACATGGTATGATGACAGATGGAATATGTATTGATAATGGATGGGCATGGCATCTCGACATATATGATGAGTAAACTAAGCAGATGGCGGTGCAATAAAGTAGAAGAAATGCAAGACAACATATGCAAGATACCCGCAATCAATAAAACATTGCCAAATTAGAACAGGCACCTTGATGGGTGAACAGGACAAGCCATCCGCCTTTGACTCCTCGAGGTTAGAATAGTCATTAGGATCATATTCTGAACAAGAATCAACGGGTGGGGAGCGTATGAGTTTCATTGCATCCAGAATGGCACTCAATGCCTTGGTGCCAATTTTGTAAGTCATTGCAGTGTTTAGCTTCAAGAGTGGACTGCTGCTAGTGCGACACAAAGCAGCTACACAGATCATAGTGTAGATATAACGGGAAAACCTTAAGCATCAGAGTAAAATCAGCAAAGCGGAACTTGTTGGAATATATGTGCTAGTATTGCCGGTACGGCTAGAAAGGCTTAGGATACCAGATCTCTTCAAGTGAAGGTGCGGTACTGTTAATATCAGTGTAACTCTCAAAGGCGACACAGCTCCCCGCATTTCCTTGCTATTCTTATATGATTCAAGTGGGCAGGCCACTACAAATCCTATTCCTATGTTTACAAGATCCTCCGAATCAAAGAGGCTCAAAGTGTCCATCACAACCGACCGTATAGACCTCTACACTGCAAATGTCCCTGCTCATCTTCAGTACAAGGAACATACTGTACTACTATCATACTCCCTCCATTCCAAAATATAAGTCTTGGTAGAGATTTCCACTATGGATCACATACAGATGTATCCAGATACATTTTAGAGTGTAGATTCACTCATTTTGCTCCATATGTAGTCCATGGTGGAATCTATACAAAGACTTGTATTTAGGAACAGAGAGAGTACATATTAAAGAATAACGAAAGAGGAACATGGTAAAGAAGAGCAAGCAGATTTTGGATAATAAAATGTTGGTTGCGCAGTACCCACACATGATGAACCAGAGCGCATTAAGAATGCAACTCCCAGCTGTCTCTCGACCATTTCAGGTGGTTGGATGAAGATCCTATGTCTCCTAACCCTTCTTCTTCCTCGTCTCTGATTCTTCCCATACAGAACACCGCACGGGCCGCCGGCCGGACCACCGGCCCCCACCGCCTATGTTCCTCCGCCACCCCCACCCCCCACCCCCGCCCCCCACCGGTGGCATTTATTTAAGCCGGAAGGCGAACCCAAACAGTAGTTGCATTCATTCCCCTCCCGCCGCCTCTTCTCTGGTCGTTGTCACCTGGTAGCCATGGGAAGGCCGAAGGTAACAACATACGCCATACTCCCGCCGGAGCAGCGCTTTAATATGGAAATTTTAGTGGTCATGCATGCTTCTTTTTGTGCTAGCACTCCTATATAAGGGTTGACCGGACGCTTCCTGTGGACGTGCGCGGGCGGTGGAAGAGGAAGGAGAAGGGAAGCAGGCTATGGAGTAACGTCTTTTACCACAATTTCTTAGGAAACTGAGTGCAATAATTGAGTAGTTTTGCAAACTACCAGTACTACACCTGAAACGGTTCAAAACCTATACTCCCTTGCCAGCGCGCGCTTCCCACGTGAAACGGTCAGCGTCGCCCTGGAGCGTCAGTGCCGCATTAATGCCCGGCCAGAGTGGAGGCGACCTCTCACTGGCGCCGGCTTTGAAGTGGCGCGACGGCCGAGAGAGCGCCGCTTCCCGGTGCACGCGACTGCTCCGCATCGAGACTGACCATAGGCCCTGTTTAGATCCATGGGTTAGAGTTAGTTTGAGCTAGTTGGGGCTCAAATAGCCCTAAACTATCCAAGCATGAGGATTTAAATTGGATCAAGTTGCACCGAACCCACCAAAAAAAAACTATCCCACCCAAGAGGTGCTAACTGGAGATAGTTCTCATTGGGACCACTGAAAAATCACTTTTCTCTCTCCATGAAGTGCATTTATTGTCAATCTAACCCTGTCACCCAAACACCTCTTTGGCTACAGTTAGTTCAGGGTTAGTCATGAGTTAGTCTAACCTCTAGCTAAGTTAGAGTATCAAACAGGAGCAGTATAGGACATGCAAGTTGCTCAAAGCATACAGGCAAATTCGTACGTGAAAGTATTTTTTTTTCTTTTTGAAAATGGAACGTGAAAGGAATTTTTCTTAGAATGCTCTTGGCATGTTGCTAACATGTGATACTTAACCGACCTCAATAGACGGCAGAAACGCCAGCCCGCCGCACTTTGATAGAGACGAGGAGGGAGAAGCGATACAGGCTGCTGGATTACTAGAGATAGGTGTCGCACGTAAGCCAAGAAATATGGTGATAGCGTGGGTTAGCCATGTACTAGTATGATGTAACTACACTGGGCTGCCATGTTTCGTACTCTTCTAGTCCACTGTGGAGATGATTGGTTAATTTTATATCGCTGAATAATATTAAATATTATGAGTGCAGACGCTCCACCACGAGGTTCCTTGCTCCTTCTCGGTCGTCCGGAATCTATGTTCTTCCACTCCGGGCGCGCTCCAAAGCTCTCTTCGACGTACTGTCGCAGGAGCAAACAAATGAGATCGCCAGCCCCCCCCCCCCCCCGGCTGCCCTCCGTCGCCACGACCACGAAGCCAGCGCGTGTGCGCGGGCGCAGCCGGCAGCAAGGAAGAGTAGTACACGGTAGGTCGCCGCTGCTCTGGTCCCGGGAAGGCCACCGCTACTCCACTCAGTCGACGCCAAGCTTGGTGGGGTAAACATCGGCGGCCGATTAGCCGCTTGACGGCGACGTGGAGGCGGAAATCTTCAGAACCTTGTGCTCCGGAGGAGGAGGTTATCGAGGCGGATGAGGAGGAGGCAAAGGCAATGGCCGACTTTCTCGGGTTCATGGCCGAACATGGTGGTCGGGCGCCGGCGATCGTTTAGATTAGGTTTACAGTAGGTTTTAGTACGGTTTGCGCAAAATATGTAATGAATTTCGTCCAGTTTGTAGGAAAAGTTTTCAAAATGTAATGAATTTCATCCGGTTAATTTGAAATTTGCTTTGTTTGCATGAATTTCGTCCGGTTAGTTCATATAGTTGTCGAAAGGTATGCGGGCAGCATCGGATGGCATCCATCAGTGTCCTCGGATAGATGCCGGTGTAAATTTGTGGGCTAGCGCTGGAGATGCCCTAACTATCATGCTATAATCGCTAACAATCCTCCATTATTTGGCAGGGAACAGTTATCCCTCGATCAAAATCAGATCCGCGGTGTTTCGCACTCCTCCCGCGTGAGAGTGTAAACTCTTGCTTACATAAAAATGGAGCAAGTGGATGGCACTGTAGCACGTCATATCACTCGAACTAGCCCGCCTAACGAGCGGGAAAGCACTGCCCTCGTCATTTTGTTCTGGATTTCTATCGATCGATCGCGCGAAAATGTTACGCTTCACAAGTTCTAAAGGAAAAGGCGGCACACTTATGACTCGTACGTGTCGCAACCCCGACAGTCCGGCTCGCATGCCGCTCACCAGAGGGGACATGGGTTGTCTTGCAATTTCACTGACATGTGGGACCGTGATTGAATAAACCGTCTATAGCTGAAATCTAATCGCTCGGCGGGCATCGGCTGAGAAGAGAGAAACAGGGGAGGGAGAAGATATCGCCCGCCTGCCGCGCACGGACTCCAAGAAATATATGGTGATAATGTGAGGTGGGCCATGCTGGAGTCTGGACCGCTTACGGAGCCTGCTCTCACCACCCTGGCCCCTCAAGACGCCAGCTGCCCGCCGCATGCATGCATAGCAAGTAGTACTCCTTATGTGGAGGAGAGAGAGGCATTGACAATGTCAAAGAGTGGGCTCTGCAAGAGCCCGTCTCTACACGTGCTCCTAGGTATAAAAATAATAATTCTAAAAAAATGCATAAAAAACAATTGTGTCTTAAAAAAGAAAGGTAAAAAACATTTGAGAGGAAATAGATAGAGAGAAAGTGAGAAAAAGTTGTAACCTGGGCATTACATGAGGAAGGAGGGAGTGGTGCACATGCCAAGTTCACTGGGCTGCCGTGTTTCACACTCCTCCGTCGTAACAGTGGAGACAATAGCTTTCATCAAAAATAAACAATGAATACTCGTTGCTCGTCCTCTATATCGGACAAAATACTTTCATTCGCCGACATGTGGGATGTCGACCATCCTGGTCCACCTGCCATGCACAAAATTATCTTGGTCTACCCCGGTCGTATCGCAGGTCCAACCTTTCCCATTGTAAGTTGTTCGGACGAAGGAACCATCATGACTTCGTTGAATTCCGCTTCTTCAAGAAAACTTACTGTACCCGCAATACTGCTACCACACGCGAAGACTGGATGGCACTGTACCACGTCATATCACTGAAAGCCACTAGGCCAAACTAGCCCGCCTAGGTCATCTATTTTGGAATGGAGGGAGTACATCTCTGCACTGCTATGATTTTGTGTTGCACATTCTCTGTACTTTTGCTATGATTTTCCTACCCTATGAACCAAATGAGGCCTGAATGTATGTCGACTATTGTCTGATCGATCGCTAAGCCTACAATTTTAGGAGCTAGGGCTATTGGTCGATCGACGAGGGATAAGTATAAGCGTACCATGAGCTCATCAGCCCCAACGTTTCTCTTCGGTGAGTGTTTTGCAAGTACTATAGCTCGCACAGTAGCTAGCCTGCTAACACCAAGAATCATCAAACAAGCCCTACTGATATGATAAACAGTTCAAACTTACATCAAAAGCTGGTGAGGATACATCTGTTTCCATAACTCGGAGAGGGTTCGCATGACTCATCGCATGATTCACTATCAAACAAAAGTAGCAAGATCCGCCCACACAAGACAGTGCACTAGCCCTAAGATGGTTTGATAACACGCATCGTTCTGGTAATTAAACACAGGGCAATGCAAACTACCCTGAAGGATTAGCGCGACCAACTATTTCTTGTCATCGGTCTCTCGGGCAATGACCACAGCATGGATAGCGGCATGGAAATCGAATTCTGCGGCGATGTCCACAGGACTGACCGCGACATCGAAATTGATCTCTAGGGCGATGTCCACAGGATGGAAAGCGGCATCGGAATCGATCTCCGGGGCGATGCCAACAAGACGGGCCACGACATCGGAATCATCAAGGACGTCCATCGGCACCTGCACAACCCTAACATATTAGCAAGCACATTGCAAATAATCAAAAACCACAACTATGGTAATAAGCCATTATCTTTTACCTTGTGCAGCTCACAGGGGGATCTCATCCCTCCGGGGGCCATCTCCTCGTGCTCGATGGGGGCCATCACCTTGCCCGGGGAATACTGCTTCTCAATGGCGACTATATCCTCAAACTCGGTCTTGAGCCTCACATGGGTGGCAATCAGAGTTCCTGGGGTAGGCACGGTGGGGCCCTTGCTGTTCTTCCAACTTTCTTTGAGGAGTTCGTCCGCCAACGTCCTCAACTCTTTGACCAGTGCTTGTTTCTTGGAGTTCTTCGTCTCCATGGGTTGGCCCGCCAACATGGTCAACTCATTGGTCGGTGCTCGCATCCTGGAGATTGCTGTCTCCAGTGGGTTGTCCGCCGGCAACTCTTTGCCTAGTGCTCCAGGATCCATCAATAAACTGACAAACAAAAAGCAATCGAAAGGAAACCACAATCGCAATGAAAATGGGAAAAGAATAGGATGTGAGAATCGGTCGGTGCTTCGCAAAAAGAAGATTCTTGGAATGAAAATATAGCAGCATAACTGATTTACCCACCTTTCCTTCGTCGGTACAGAAGAAAAATGGCAGAAGTGAGTAGCCTGGAGTGAGGTTTTCTTCAAGAAAGGGAAGACAGGGCTTGAACGAGCGTTCCAGTGAAATGATGGTTGCTTCATCCAGTCCAACTTGGAGGCCACCTTACCACTGCTGGTAAAGGTGTGGGTTTTGTGATATGACGGGTCATGACGGTCACACCAGGGTGACAGGTGAGTCTCGACTGTAGCACCTCGCTGTGATTTGGTGGATGGCATGCGGGCCTGGATGCTTTGAAATGTCCCGCATGTAGATAGAGTGGCTAGTCATATAGGAGTGCTCAATATTGTGCACCGCGACCAAGGCGGAGAGGAAAACGAGAGAACTACGTAATTAATGCATGAGTTTAATTAGGGTAGTTTTGTAAAGTACAAGATACATTCCTCCAATCGCAAAATGCCTTGGTTCATGAGATTTGAGATTTGAGCCCTATAAACCGGAAGGGAGGGAGTATTGCACACAGTGTAGTCTAGTCACTTGTTGAAATCTCTAGAAAGGCAAATACTCCTTTCCGGTTTACAGGGATATACTACTCCCTCCGTCTAGGTGTGTAAGTCATCTTACGAAAACCAAATAGTCCCAAAACACTTAGGCGCGGTGCATTAACTTCTACCTTGTTTCTTGTTTCTTGACATATCAACCAATAAGAGATGAGAGGTGTGCATGCTTTTAATGATTTGCAATGGCTAGTTCATTGCATGCAATGCTATTAATTAGCAAATAAATATTGGTGACCCCAGGAGGAAACGGTGCTAAGCACGTGGACCTATGCAGAATGAGTATCAACCAATGGATAATGGAGTTTAATTGTTAAACAATAGCAATTTTGTCTCATGCAAGAGCCTGGCTAGTACTCCAAGGAACCGCACCACGCGAGCGTTCGCAACTGCCACGTTCGGGTTGCGCTTGGCTCTTCGCCTCTTCGAGAAGACGAACAATGCTTTACTCCTACTTCTACAGTATCGAATCCACTGCTGCATGTCCATCCACCTCGTGCGGGAGGGATAGCGTGTAGCGAAAGCTTCTACTTACTATTCCTGCCTTTGCGTCTATGACAGGTGGGCCCAACAGGTGGTTGGCCCTCCTGTCATGCAGCCAAAGGCAGGTGTAGTTAAGGCACCGGAGCTCAGTCTGCGAGGGAGAGGGCATTGTAGTAATCAAATTTCTTGGTCTTGTACGAGTTGACGCGGCACATCAAAGCACTGCACTCGATATAAGTCTTTTTACACATTTCAAATGGGCTACTTCGTATGTAGGAGTAGACATATTCTGCTTCGTATGTAGTCACTTGTTGCAATCTCTAAAAAGACTTATATTTGGAAACGGAGGGAGTACAACGCATGCATGCATGCCGTGACTTTCCTTTTCATACTTGCATGTGTTGATTTGATGCACCTTGCCAAATTTTCACTATAAATTTAACTAACCAAATTTTCATGCATGTCACAAAAAATTATGGGGCTGTTTGGATTGTGACTATGTTTGTCTTATGTTGCCACATTATTTTTCCCACACTTGCCACACTTGCCTAACCTGATTAGCTCAAATTGTTAGACGCACTTTGGCTTGCCTAAGGGAATCTTCCCACAATTTTTGTGTCTATGACATGTGGGGTTCACTGCTAATAAAAAAATTCTTGTCTTAGGTGTGTCTAATAAAAAAAGACTTATATTTAGGAATGGAGGGAGTAGAAAATATAAATAATAATGCATGTTGGGGCAACCCACGTTTCCGCTAATTTTAGCCGTGGGCTTGTTCACAATTTTTACGAGGGGGTGGTTGTTCATTTAATGGAGGGACTTGTAGTACCAGACTTGAACGATACAAAGTGTGACCTGGCACACCGTAACACCACTTGGAACAAGCGGGTAGCTATCTCAAAAAACAATCAACAACTAAAAAAACCGCAACCTGGCATGTAGTAGTACACAATTTTAAACAATTGTTTTGATGGAGTGAAAAAGGAAAACTACCCCACTACGTATATATAGGCCGGAGCCTCCGCGCTTGCTTGCTAGGGTTGCTCTATTCACACACTCCCATCCTCTCCAGATCTAAACAAGATAGGGGTTGTAACACTGTCTTTCTCCCTTCAAAAAACACTGGCTTTCTATCCTCACCGTTGGTTACAGATCCGGACGTATCCCCCTCCGTCGGTGAAGGGGAGGAGGGGCAGCGTTTAGGCTGTTGTCGACAGCGAGGGAGGAGACCCACTGTCGGCCGCACCGTTATCTCTGGCCGAGCGCCGGCGTGGGAGGTCCTCCGATCCCTTCGTCATTGCCTGTGGGCAGATCCGGCCTCCCGCCGCCCACCTATCCACATCCCGACGACCTTCAAGTATATCTTCGTTCGAAACCGCCTTAGCTCTACTTCCCCAGCTCGCTACGTCGCTGCATGTGCATCATTTTCTACCTCTCAGCCCCTCTCGATCGGATGGTCCAACGTCACATATTTTTTTCTATTGTTAGAGGTAAAGCTACTTCATGGAGTCGAATCTTGTACTCCCTCCGTCCGAAAATACTTGTCATTGAAAGGGATGTATCTAGATGTATTTTAGTTCTAGACACATCCATTTTGATGACAAGTAATTCCGGACGGAGGGAGTACTTGGTTCAAACAAGAAATAAAGTGGGGGTGGGGGAATTTAGTATGTACATTGGACTTGGTACAAACAGGAAGGAAAGGGAGTGAAAGTAGTACAGACTGGTCATCCAACCGGTCTCTTGGTCGAAAAGGGAAATATAGGGGTAATGATGTACATAGTGGTATGACCAGGACTAGATTTGCTATCCACACATAGGAGTAGGTGGCTAGAGTGAACAAAAATGGGACCAACCCAGATATGTTTCTTGGATGTTTGTTTCTCGGGGCAACAAACTATGAATCACCACTTTATGCCCCTGTTTACGTACATGGTGCTGGACTGCTGGTGCACCCACTGTCCCATGCCCTTATACCAAATATTTAGGCTCCGTTCAGAATAAAGGGCCAGAAAACATAGGTCTTGATGAAAATAGAGGAATAGGAAAGGAATGTAGGTATAAAACTATGGAACAGCAAACCGGAGGAAACTCTCAAGAGAATGTGTTCGGATGGACTACGAAATGTACAGATTTGTTTTTTTAGAGTAGCATGCTTGGCAGTATGAGATGCTATTTGTTTATTCAGCTGCACAGTGACTACTCTGTCCTCACCTCACGTACCACACATAGGTTGATTTTTTATTCCGGCAACACAGCACAGCAACCTGTCTAACGCATGGCAGCGAGCGCTTGCCTCAGGCTTCCGCCCAAAAAATGAGCAGCGAGTGGATGTTTCTAATCCTATGGAATTAGTACCACTAGACCAGCTTTCCTATGAAACAATATTCACCTTTCCCGTGTTCCGAATGGTTGGAAGGGAAAGAATACTGTAGGAATTGTGTTCCTACGAAAATCCTGCACCAAACCTGTGAACCGAACACAGCCTTAGTTGTTCTTAATCTAATGTCCCTGGTAAAAATGAAGCCATGCCACTGTTATAAGCCATGACAAGTTTAGCCAAATGTTTTTGCTTGTAATTGTTTGAGACTCTGATTGTTTCCTCTGTGCCTTTTTGTGCAAACAGGGATATCCAATTCACCTGGTTGCTGTTGTGACCTTTTGGTGCACTGCACAAAACTCTTCTTAAAATAAGTGACTTTTGTGTTGTTTAACTAGAATGTCAGAATGGAACAGTTGGTTCATTTTGGTGGAACTGCATAAAGGGATATCTGTGTTCCAATCCTCATCATCCATATTGGCGCCATAACCTTCCTTTAGGTAAGAATGATATTTAATGCATGTGTTCATCTCTATTTTCCGATTGCCATGAGAAAATAATGCTATTTTTTTACTAGTACACTTGTACTCCCTCACTGACAAAACCAATTCTGAATTAGAAGGCCAATCATGTACTTGGTTTCACCAACTGGTGAGGAGAAAGAGAAATAGAGCATGAAGAGGAAGAAGAAGAAGAAGAATAAACAGTGCCAAGGCGATCTTGCTGAAGCCAGAGGCCTCAGTCAAGGCCATTCAAGGGCTCCGGTAACGACTACCTTACATGTGAGATGATCCTCCAGGGAGCCCTTCCACTTCTGCTGTCTCACTTAATTAATTAGGAGTACTTAAGTACCACTAATTTATTACTGCCTAATTTTCCTGTTGGAGTTAAACAAATCTTTAGTAGGACCCTATGCTGAAGCATGTACGTGTGTATGTTTGTCTATGGAGGTGAATCATGTACGTGTGTATGTTTGTCTATGGAGGTGAATCATGTGGTGGAGCAGGGAGGGAATATTATTAGTGTCATGACATAATAGTGCTATTGTTTTGCATGTCAATTTATTGCCATTGGTTCAATGAGGCAATGTTTTGTGTATTGTCCATCATGAATTTGATGCTACTGTTTGAGTAATATGCTAATGTCTTCCTATCATTTCTCACTAAGCTAATGAAGGTTTCACCTTGTTCCTACTTGTGCAAATAGGGATCATGTTGTGCCAATCATACATTTTAGTGGAACTACGCAAGACAATACAATGAACTGTATCCCAGCCAGTGCTTTAACTCTGCTGGAAGTTCTTGATAATCTTTCGATATAATCTCAGCACTGGTAAACAAGAGTGATTTCAACCATACATTTGAAGTGCACAAAAATATATACTATTGTGTGATTCCAGTGAGTGCTTTATCATCTCTTATGGGACTACATGAATAAGCTTTTATTCTCAGGTTGGTACGAGCCTAAGGCCTTCATCCATATTAGTTTGTTGTCCTCTCTATTTGTATCGTGCTACTGTGATGAGAAACTCCTTTATCTTTGCACGTTAAAGTTTTGCAACCTATGATAAATGGCAATGCTTTGAGTGTTGAGTTGAGCTAATTGGCACTGATTAAATAAACTAATACCTCTCTTTAAGAAAGACTACTACGTTGCTAACTTTACCCATTAAGATGATGAGGGTGCTTCTATTTGTTAGTGTATGTTTCATAAACTAGTCCCACTATTACAGTAGTCTCACTCTCTCAATATATGTGCCAACAGGGATGCTCGATTTTGGTGGAACTGCACAAAAACTTTGGGTGCTTCATTGCCTCGACAGTTTCCGTCCTTTCTTGTCAGTCGCTAATCTCCCCTTGCTTTCTTCCTTTGCTGTCAGTCGCTTGGCTTATCTCGGCTTCCAGTCAAAGGAAATAGTAATTGATATGCTACCTCACACAGGTTGGTACTGGTCTTTATCCTGATTATTGTTCCTGTCATATGTATTGGTAATTTGCTATTGTGCTACTGTTTGCCGATTTCATAAAGGAGTAATTTGGAGCCTGAACTCGCAGGCAAATCATTTCATCGGGTGATTTCAGTAGAACTGCACAAAATGATCAGATGGACAGGTACTTATGTTGCTGCTATGTACTCCAAATTTCACTTAGACAAGCATCGATGTTGACAAGAAGTGCCTATATTCATTCGAGTATCAACCGACGTCAACCAATTGTCAAACTCCAAGTGTTAGGAGAGTGAACGCCAAAAATATTGCTTGGTGCATAGCCCAGAAAAATGCAGTCCAGTCTTTGGTCCCAACTTGTGCCTTTTGGTTATCGGCACATATGGTAGCGAACTATATGGCATGGAGTCTAAAGATTCTAGACAAGTTGGTTGGCGCGTATATTCATCTGGCACTTAATCAGTCTGCACGCCAAGGATGCTACATTTCAGTTGAACTGCATAAAAAATTTGGGTGGTTCATTTTCTCAACCGCCTCCTTCCTCATCTTCAATGTAGAATTTTGGCGAGATAAAGAAACAAGATGACCCAGTAAACTGGTTGGATGAAAGTAGTGGCCAAGTTGCTCAAACCTTCCTCGGCACGAGGCTGCTATTTGAGGATAAACCTACAAGCAAAGTTCAGATTGTCTATGCTGCCTCTTATGTACTCAAAAGTTTACTCGTACAAGAACTAATTTTAGCAAGAAGTACCTCCGATTGAACACCATTTACCAGTCTGTACCCTAGGTAATTAAAGTTCGTCCATGGATCATATTGGCTGTGATCTCAATCATTTGGATGCATAAACATACTGAACATGTGTATATCTGAATCTTTTTGTGAATTATGTATGAATATTGTCGTGTGATCTGTCAATCATTTGGATGCATAGATATGCTGAGCTTGTGTATATATGAATCTTTTGAGTTGTTGATAGTGAATGTTGGCTATGAATATGAATGTTTCCTATGAACCTGAGTTTTATATGAATGTTTACCTTTTCTGTTGTATTTTTGTGTGAACTTGTTAGTGTGCCTACTATGGGGTATAAAATGCAGGTCTCTTATAAAAGTAATGCTGTGTCCAATTTATGTTTTCCCTTCTAACCACATTATATATATTTATATTATTACTATTATCGTATATTTTATAGAGACTTATATATACATTATAAAAACATCCCACGTGTTATTAACTTATAAAAGTAAATGTTTAACGGAAGTTGGCAAGGAAAATCCTGGTTGTTTTTGACTCATAGGCAAGGAAAATACTGGTGATTGCATACAAAAGCTTGCGAAGATTTTAAGGACCAATTTAATAATAACGCACTCATTTTTATTTTGAGCAATAACTCGCTAATTTCTTAATATTATATATATAATGTGCCTCTCTGGTTTATTCTTTGATATTAATTGCTCCTTCTAACATAACATTATATATATAACGAGCCCACCTAATACGTGTATTTCAAGGAAGTGCAAATGGGCTGGGATTTCTTAGAAAATATAAATGGGCCTGATTAACGCAAAATTATTTGTTCACCCAGCCCAGCAAATGGATTGTACATTCTAGAAAACATGGGTTAAATATATGCCACATTTTTGCAGGCTGACATGTGGGCCAATAGGTCGAAGCCTGCGCAGGGCGTTGTCAACTTGGTCAACAAATGATTGTGTCATCCACAGCCATTGGATTTATATCCAACGGCCAGCATGCACCTTCAATCTCTCGTCTTCTTCCTCCAGCATCACCGAGACCGCCTGGTCCGGCCTCTGGCGGGTAGCGGCTCTGCTTAGCACGCATCGCTGCGAAGCGCTACCCCACCGCCGGCCAGGCTATCCCTCCACCCCTCGACACCTCCTGTTATTCTCCACATACTACAGCCCCACGCCACAACAGAACCAGTTATAACCCTTCTCCTCCTCTCAATCTACGACTCCACTGCCATGTTTTCCCATCTCCGAGTCATTCCCGTCCGGGGCCTCGCCGTCGTCCACCGCCTCGCTGCGTTCGGTGCGGTGTGGTCAACAAACGAGAGTCATCGGAAGAGGACTGTACGTGGAGAGCCTGACGGCTAGGACCCACGAGGTCCATGGTCGCACGCAAGGAAAGTTCCTCCTTATTAAGCTGAAAAAAAATGTTTCCTCCACCTGACATCTGGGACCCACCGGCTATATCTTCGCACAGAAGGAAGTGCCTCCTTGTTTTGCGAAAAAATTATTCATCCTGTTGACAGCTGGGACACGCCAGATTTGGTGACTGACTTGTGGGCCTACTAAGCGGACGTGTACGCATGGCTTTGTCAACTTAATCAACAAATGATTCTAGCAGCTGGACCGTTGGATGTTAATCCAACAGCCGCGCTCCTTCTTCAACCTCTGTTCTTGCTCCTGTATCCCGTGGGCGGCACTGCGGCTGTGCTGCCGTGCACCCGAACCAGTGAAGTTTCCCACTCCTCTTCATCTGTGACTCCACTGCCCCGTCTTCCCCATCTCCGGGTCATTCCAGTCTGGGTGCGCTCGGCACGGTGTGGTCAACATGGTCAACAACCGAGATTCGTCGGAAGATGAATGTACATGAGAGGCTGACAGTGGGGACGCCCCACGCCCATGGACGCATGCATGCAACGGAACACGGTGAGGTCAACATGGTCAAGGAACGACTTCCATCGGAAGTATACTGTACGTGGAGAGTCTCGGCTGGGTCCACGGCCGCAGCAAGTAAGTGCCTCCTTATTACATGAAAAATAATGATTCCTCCAACTGACAGCAGGGACCCACTGGACGGGCCACCGTATTTTGTGAAAAAAAACGTTTGCCCACTGACTGCTGGGACCCACCAGACGGGCCACCGTATTTCGCGAAAAAAATGTTCCCCCCGCTATCAGCTCGGACCCATCGGAAGTGCCTCCTTATTACGCACAAAAAAAATGAATACTCCCCCGGCTAGCTGGGACCCACCTTGGTGGGAGGCTGACTTGTGGGCCTACTAAGTTGACGGGTATGAAGGGCTTTGTCAACTTAGTCAATATGAACAATTCTAGCTCCAGTGACCGTACGATGTCCATCCAACGGCCGTAGTGCTTCTTCAACCTCTGGTCTTCTTGCTCCAGCCGCCCAAAGCAGCGCCGGTCGTGTAGCATGCTCCTGCCTCTCGTGGCCGGTTGTGCTGCCGCGGAGGCCTCACCGCCCCCTACTATTCCCACCGCTGGCCAGGCCCTGCGGCGACGGCAGCCTCACACCGCAGCCGAACCAGTGAACCCTCGTACTCCTCTCCGCGCGGGCTTCCACTGTCGCGTCTTCCCCGGCTCCGTGTCATCCCCTTCCTAGGCATCGCTGTCGTCCACCGCTGTGGTGCTCTCCGCGCGGCGTGGTCAACGTGGTCAAGGAATGACTTCCATCGGAAGAGTACTGTACGTGGAGAGGCTGACAGCTTGGTCCATGGCCACATCCCAGTTTTTTTGTGATTTGCCAAGTAAGTTGCTTTGTCAGGCCTGTTGGGCTACAAGTCTTTCAAGACAAGGAGAGCTTTCATTCGGCTGGCCGAGAAAATGGCCCATTAGTAATGAGAAATGGGATGTACATTTTTAAAACACATCAAACCGGCAATTAGTTTCAAATATCTTTTTTTCATTTTGAGATTTTAAATTACATTAATTTTTATGCGTGGAGAATTTGTTGGATTTTATATTGATATACATTTATTTTTAAAATTAGTTTGAATGTGATTCAAAATTTTGGGATTAAAAACAGTTCGGACCACACCGAAATATGCAAAAATTCGTATAATTTTTTAACCCTGGCCACAATATGGGCTGTAATGCTAACAAAAAGAATATGGGCTCCAAAAAACCTTAATAATTAGCAAATGGGCTATCAATTATTAGAAATAATAGCAGATGGGCTGTATGCTATTTTCCACATATTTGAGGCTTTCCTAAAAAAGGTTGACGCACAAGCAGTGACTGTTGGATGGCCATCCAACGGCCGGCATGCTTCTTCAATCTCTGCTCTTCCTGCTCCAGCCGCTCAAACAAGAGCCAGCGGGACTACCTGCTCCCTCCTTCCCGCGGCCGGCACTGCTGCCGCGCAGGCCTCACCGCTCCATCGTACTCCCATCGCTGGCCTAGCCATCCCTCTACTCACCCACACCTGCTGTTATTCTCCAGCGACGGCAGACGAACCAGTAAACCCTTGTACAATCATACTCCCCTCCGCATGGGAAACAACTGCCAAGTCTTCCCTGCCTCCGTGTCATTCCCTTCCTAGGCCTTGCCGTCGTCCACCGCTCTGGTGAAGGAAATATGCCCTAGAGGCAATAATAAAGTTATTATTTATTTCCTTATATCATGATAAATGTTTATTATTCATGCTAGAATTGTATTAACCGGAAACATAATACATGTGTGAATACATAGACAAACAGAGTGTCACTAGTATGCCTCTACTTGACTAGCTCGTTAATCGAAGATGGTTATGTTTCCTAACCATGAACAAAAGAGTTGTTATTTGATTAACGGGATCACATCATTAGAAGAATGATGTGATTGACATGACCCATTCCATTAGCTTAGCACCCGATCGTTTAGTATGTTGCTATTGCTTTCTTCATGACTTATACATGTTCCTATGACTATGAGATTATGCAACTCCCGTTTGCCGGAGGAACACTTTGTGTGCTACCAAACGTCACAATGTAACTGGGTGATTATAAAGGAGCTCTACAGGTGTCTCCAAAGGTACATGTTGGGTTGGCGTATTTCGAGATTAGGATTTGTCACTCCGATTGTCGGAGAGGTATCTCTGGGCCCTCTCGGTAATGCACATCACATAAGCCTTGCAAGCATTGCAACTAATGAGTTAGTTGTGAGATGATGTATTACGGAACGAGTAAAGAGACTTGCCAGTAATGAGATTGAACTAGGTATTAAGATACCGACGATCGAATCTTGGGCAAGTAACATACCGATGACAAAGGGAACAACGTATGTTGTTATGCGGTCTGACCGATAAAGATCTTCGTAGAATATGTGGGAGCCAATATGAGCATCCAGGTTCCGCTATTGGTTATTGACTGGAGATGTGTCTCGGTCATGTCTACATTGTTCTACCCGTAGGGTCCGCACGCTTAAGGTTTCGATGACAGTTATATTATGAGTTTATGAGTTTTGATGTACCGAAGGAGTTCGGAGTCCCGGATGAGATCGGGGACATGACGAGGAGTCTCGAAATGGTCGAGACGTAAAGATCGATATATTGGACGACTATATTCGGACATCGGAAAGGTTCCGAGTGATTCGGGTATTTTTCGGAGTACCGGAGAGTTACGGGAATACGTATTGGGCCTTATTGGGCCATACGGGAAAGAAGAAAAAGGGCCTCAAGGGTGGCCGCACCCCTTCCCTTGGTCTGGTCCGAATTGGACTAGGGAAGGGGGGCACCCCCTTCCTTCCTTCTCCTTTTCCCTTCCTCTTTTCCTATTCCATATGGGAGGTGGAATCCTACTAGGACTAGGGAGTCCTAGTAGGACTCCACACTTGGCGCGCCCCCTCCTAGGGCCGGCCTCCTCCTCCCTTGCTCCTTTATATACGGGGGCAGGGGGCACCTCTAGACACAAGTTGATCCACGTGATCATATTCTTAGCCGTGTGCGGTGCCCCCTTCCACCATAATCCCCGATAATATTGTAGCGGTGCTTAGGCGAAGCCCTGCGACGGTAGTACATCAAGATCGTCACCACGCCGTCGTGCTGACGGAACTCTTCCCCGACACTTTGCTGGATCGGAGTTCGGGGATCGTCATCGAGCTAAACGTGTGCTAGAACTCGGAGGTGCCGTAGTTTCGGTGCTTGATCGGTCGGGCCGTGAAGACGTACGACTACATCAACCGTGTTGTGCTAACGCTTCCGCTGTTGGTCTACGAGGGTACGTAGACAACACTCTCCCCTCTCGTTGCTATGCATCACCATGATCTTGCGTGTGCGTAGGAAATTTTGAAATTACTACGTTCCCCAACATCTGGTGCTCTCGGCGCGGCCTGGTCAGCGTGGTCAACGACCGACAGGCATATGAAGTGGACTGTACGTGGAGAGGCCGACAGCTGGGTCCACGGCCGCACGCAAGGAAATGCCTCCTTATTACGCGCAAAATAATGATTCCTCCACCTGACATCAGGGACCCACCGAAAGGGCCTCTGTATTTCGCGGAAAAAATGTTACCGCCGCTGACAGCTCGGACCCACCAGCTATATCTTCGCACGCAAGGAAGTGCCTCCTTATTACGGACAAAAAAATGAATACTCCCCCTACTAGCTGGGACCCAGTATAGTGGCAGGCTGACTTGTGGGCCTACTAAGTTGACGGGGATAGAGGGCTTTGTCAACTTAGTCAATATGCACGATTCTAGCTCCAGTGACCGTACGATGTCCATCCAACGGTCGTAGTGCTTCTTCAACCTCTGGTCTTCATGCTCCAGCCGCCCAAACCAGCGCCGGTCGTGCCTCGTGCTCCTGCCTCCCGTGGCCGGCTGCGATGCGGCGGAGGCCTCACCGCCCCCTACTACTCCCACCGCTGGCCAGGCCATCCCTCTACTCACCCACACCCCATGTTATTCTGCGGCGATGGCAGCCTAACACCGCAGCGAACCAGTGAACCCTCGTACTCCTCTATGCGTGGGCATCCACTGTCGCGTCTTCCCCGGCTCCGCGTCGTCCCCTTCCTAGGCCTCGCCGTCGTCCACCGCCCTGGTGCTCTCGGTGCGACGTGGTCAACGTCGTCAAGGAACGACTTCCATCGGACGTGGACTATACGTGGAGAGCCTGACAGCTGGGTCCACGGCCGCAGCAAGGAAGTGCCTCCGGGCAAAAAAACGATTCGTCCACCTGACAGCGGGGACCCACCGGACGGGCCACCGTATTTTGTGAAAAAACGTTTGCCCCTGACTGCTGGGACCCACCAGCTACATCTTTGCACGCAAGGAAGTGCGTCCGGGCAAAAAAACGATTCGTCCCCTGACTGCTGGGACCCACCAGCTACATCTTCGCAGGCAAGGAAGTGCCTGACATCGGGACCCACCTGGTCGAAGCGTACGTAGCGTTGTCATTCTGGTCGTGAACGTGTACATACATATGTACTGGTGGATGTAGAGGCGCGCACGTGTCGTAGTAGAGGCACGTACGTGTCGTAGTAGAGGCGCGCACGTAGCATGTACACGTACGTACAGCGGCCAGGGTGCAAGAAACAAAATACGGCCACGTATGTGTACATACAGGCAGGGTCTCGAATGCCTACTCGCGCATACGTACGGCCGGGGCTCGTGTACATGGCTGGGTCAGAACGGAGAAACAGCGTCGTCGTCGTGTTCATGGGGAGGCAACGGAATGCGTCGTGTTCATGGGGAGGCAACGGAATGCGTCGTGTTCATCGAGAGGCAACGGAACGCGTGGGAGCCAACCGGCTGGGTCGGAACGGAATGTGTGGGCGTGTTCATCGGGAGGGCTTGGACGGAACATGCGATGGAAACGAGGCCTGGCGTACTGCACAACGGAGGAAACAGACCTCCTATGTTTGGAACGGGGTCCTGTTGATCTTGAGGGGTGTGGCATACCGCAAAACGGAGGAAACAGACCTCCTACGGTCGAAACGGGGGTCCTGTTGATCGGGAGGGGTGTGGCGTACCGCAAAATGGACGAAACGGACCTCCTACGGTCAAAACGGGGGTCCTGTTGATCGGGAGAGGTGTGGCGTACTGCAAAACGGATGAAACGGACCTCCTACGGTCGAAACGGGGGTCCTGTTCATCGGGAGGGGTGTGGCGTACCGCAAAATGGGACTCCACGGGATACTGTTCATCTCCACCGTCGACCTCCTCCAGCCTCCACGGGCTACCGTCGACCTCCTCCAGCCTCCACCGCGCGCTACTCCACCAGCTACTGTTCAACCACCCCTCCACGGGCACCCTTCCACCGTCTACTGTTCATCCAGCCCTCCACACCACGGGGTCCTGTTCAACCACCCCTCCACGGGCACCCCTCCACCGTCTACTGTTCATCCAGCCCTCCACCACACCACGGGGTCCTGTTCATCCAGAGGCGACGCCACCGCTCACTGTTCATCCACCCCCCCCCCCCCCCCCCCCCCCCCCCCCCGCAACGCTCACTGTTCATCCCAGAGGCAGCATCGATCGGCTTCAGTTAGCAGCAGTAGCGAAGGAAACGCTCGATCGGGTTCAGTTAACAGCCATCGATCGATCGCTCGGGTTCAGTAACGTGTAGCCTGCAGTGCAATCGCTCGGGTTCAGTTAGAGCCCAACACCTCGCTCGGGTTCAGTTAGAGCCAACGCCTCGCACACACGCGCGTACGTGTACGAGAGAAACGCGCATCGCTCGGCCCCCGACCTCCCACCGTAACCGGAAACTCCCCGAAATTTTCCTTGCCCTTGCTTCTACCACGGTTTTTTTCCATCATGGACGGCCCAAAGAATGTCATGCAGCTGCGTCTCCGGCCCGCCCAGGAAGAAAAGCCCATTTTCTGTCATGATTTTTTGTCATAGAAGTAGGAGCTCACCACATCTATGATGATATCGGGTTTTGTCACAATTATCGTCATAGAAGTGTCATATGTATGACAGAAAAAATTTCGTTCAGCCCAAAATGTCATGGATGTGTCTTTTTTTGTAGTGTATGCGGGACTATCATTATCAACCTTACATATTTTGGCATTCACACTATGAATATGTGTGACATCACATTCGAGATTCAATAAAAATAAACCATTGACCAACGGGGCATGACCATAAAACCTATCTCTCATATAAATAGAACAACAATTATTCTTGGATTTAAATGAGTAGCCATCTCGCATTAAACAAGATCCATATACAATGTTCATGCTCAAAGCTGACACTAAATAACAATTATTGAGGTTTAAAACTAATCCCGAAGGTAGATGTAGAGGTAGCGTGCCGACGGCGATCACATCGACCTTGGAACTATTCCCGACACGCATCGTCACCTCGTCCTTCGCTAGTCTCCGCTTATCCCGCGGCTCCTGTTTTGAGTTACAAATGTGAGCAACTGCACCAATATCAAATACCCAAGAGCTACTATGAGCGCTCGTAATGTACACATCAATAACATGTATATCATATATACCTTTGGTGTTGCCGGCCTTCTTATCCGCTGAGTACTTGGGGCAGTTCCGCTTCCAGTGACCATTTCCCTTGCAATAAAAGCACAAAGTCTTAGGCTTGGGTCCATTCTTTGGCTTCTTCCCGGCAACTGACTTACCGGGCACGGCAACTCCCTTGTCGTCCTTCTTGAAGTTCTTCTTACCCTTGCCTTTCTTGAAACTAGTGGTCTTATTCACCATCAACACTTGATGTTCCTTTTTGATCTCGACCTCCGCTGATTTTAGCATTGAATATAACTCAGGAATGGACTTCTCCATCCCTTGCATATTGTAGTTCATCACAAATCTCTTGTAGCTAGGTGGAAGCGACTGGAGGATCCTGTCAATGACCGAGTCATCTAGAAGATTAACTCCCAGCTGAGACAAGCGGTTCTGCAACCTAGACATTTTGAGTATATGCTCGCTGACAGAACTATTTTCCTCCATCTTACAATTGTAGAACTTGTCAGAGACTTCATATCTCTCGACCCGGGCATGAGCTTGGAAAACCATTTTTAGCTCTTGGAACATCTCATATGCTCTGTGTTGCTCAAAACACTTTTGGAGCTCTGGTTCTAAGCTGTAAAGCATGCCGCACTGAACCAGGGAGTAATCATCACTACACGACTGCCAGGCGTTCATAACGTCTTGAGTTGCTGGGAAAATGGGTGCGTCACCTAGCGGTGCTTCAAGGACATATGCTTTCTTGGCAGCTATGAGGATGATCCTTAAGTTATGGACCCAGTCCATATAGTTGCTACCATCGTCTTTCAGCTTGGTTTTCTCTAGGAACGCGTTGAAGTTGAGGGCAATATTAGCGTGGGCCATTGGATCCACAAGATAGATTGTAAATACAACTTTAGACTAAGTTCATGATAATTAAGTTCATCTAATCAAATTATTTAATGAATTCCCAATCAGATAGACATCCATCTAGTCATCTAAGTGATACATGATCCGAGATGACAAGGCCGTGTACGATCATCACGTGAGACGGACTAGTCATCAACGGTGAACATCTCCATGTTGATCGCATCTACTATACGACTCATGTTCGACCTTTCGGTCTCTCGTGTTCCGGGGCAATGTCTATACATGCTAGGCTCGTCAAGTGAACCTAAGTGTTTCGCATGTGTAAATCTGGCTTACACCAGTTGTATGCGAACGTTAGAATCTATCACACCCGATCATCATGTGGTGCTTCGAAACAACGAACCTTCGCTATGGTGCACAGTTAGGGGGAACACATTTATTGAAAAAATTAGTGAGGGCTCATCTTATTTATGCTACCCTTGTTCTAAGCAAATAAGATGTAAACATGACAAACATCACATGCAAATCATAAAGTGACATGATATGGCCAATATCATCTTGCGCCTTTGATCTCCATCTTCGAGGCGCGGCATGATCACCTTCATCACTGACATGACACCATGATCTCCATCATCATGTCTTCATGAAGTTGTATCGCCAACTATTACTTCTACTACTATGGCTAACGGTTAGCAATAAAGTAAAGTAATTACATGGTGTTTTCATTGGCATGTAGGTCATACAATAAATTAAGACAACTCCTATGGCTCCTGCCGGTTGTCATACACATCGACATGCAAGTCGTGATTCCTATTACAAGAATATGATCAATATCATACATCACATATATAATTCATCACATCCTTTTGGCCATATCATCTCACATAGCATACCCTGCAAAAACAAGCTAGACGTCCTCTAATTGTTGTTGCATGTTTTACGTGGCTACTATGGGTTTCTAGCAAGAACGTTTCTTACCTACGCAAAAGCCACAACGGTGATATGCCAATTGCTATTTACCCTTCATAAGGAACATCTTCATCGAATCCGATCCGATTAAAGTGGGAGAGACAGACACCCGCTAGCCACCTTATGCAACAAGTGCATGTCAATCGGTGGAACCTGTCTCATGTAAGCGTACGCGTAAGGTCGGTCCGGGCCGCTTCATCCCACAATGCCGCTGAATCAAGATAAGACTAGTAACGGTAAGCAAATTGAACAAATCATCGCCCACAACTACTTGTGTTCTACTCGTGCATAGAATCTACGCATAGACCTAGCTCATGATGCCACTGTTGGGTAACGTAGTAATAATTCAAAAAAATCCTACGTGTCACCAAGATAAATCTAGGAGATACTAGCAACAAGAGAGAGGGAGTGCATCTTCATACCCTTGAGGATCACTAAGCGGAAGCGTTACAAGAACGCGGTTGATGGAGTCGTACTCGTAGCGATTCAAATCACGAAAGATCCGATCCAAGCGCCGAAGGGACGGCGCCTCCATGTTCAACACACGTATAGCCCGGGGACGTCTCCTCCTTCTTGATCCAGCAAGGGGGGAGGAGAAGTTGAGGGAGAACTCTGACAGCACGACGACGTGGTGGTGGAGCTTGCAGTTCTCCGGCAGGGCTTCGCCAAGCACTACGGAGGAGGAGGTGTTGGAGGGTGGAGGGCTGCACCAGGGGAAGGGGTGCAGCTGCCCTCCCACCCCCACCTATTTATAGGGTGAAGAGGAGAGGGGGCTGGCCCCCCTAGATGCATCTAGAGGGGGGCAGCGGCCAGGAGGATGAGACTTTCCCCCCAAGCAGGTGGGAGGCACCCCCTCCCCCTAGGGTTTCCAACCCTAGGCACCTTGGGCCCTTGGGGGGCCCACCAGCCCACTAGGGGGCTAGTTCCCTCCCATATTCAGCCCACTAAGTCCTTCGGGGCAGGTGGCCTCACCTGGTGGAACCCCGGACACCTTTCGGTGGTCCCGGTACAATACCGATAACCCCCGAAACCATTCCGGTGACTGAAACTGGACTTCCCATATATAAATCTTCACCTCCGGAAAAACTCCTCGTGATGTCCGGGATCTCATATGGGACTCCGAACAACCTTCGGTAACCACATAGAATTTCCCATAACAACTCTAGCGTCACCGAACCTTAAGTGTGTAGACCCTACGGGTTCGGGACATATGTAGACATGACCGAGACATCTCTCTGGACAATAACCAACTGCGGGATCTGGATACCCATGTTGGCTCGCACATGTTCCACGATGATATCATCGAATGAACCACGATGTCGAGGATTCAATCAATCTCGTATACAATTCCCTTTGTCCATCGGTATGTTAATTGCCCGAGATTCGATCATCGGTATCCGCATACCTCGTTCAATCTTGTTACTGGCAAGTCTCTTTACTCGTTCCATAATGCATGATCCCGTGGCTAACTCCTTAGTCACATTGAGATCATTATGATGATGCATTATAGAGTGGGCCCAGAGATACCCCTCCGTCATACGGAGTGACAAATCCCAGTCTTGATTCATGCCAACCCAACAGATACTTTCGGAGATACCTGTAGTGCACCTTTATAGCCACCCAGCTATGTTGTGACGTTTGATACACCCAAAGCATTCCTACGGTATCCGGGAGTTGCACAATCTCATGGTCTAAGGAAATGATACTTAACATTAGAAAAGCTCTAGCAAACGAACTACACGATCTTGTGCTATGCTTAGGATTGGGTCTTGTCATCACATCATTTTCCTAATGATATGATCCCGTTATCAACGACATCCAATGTCCATGGTCAGGAAACCACAACCATCTATTGATCAACGAGCTAGTCAACTAGGGGCTTACTAGGGACATGTTGTGGTCTATGTATTCACACATGTATTACGGTTTCCGATTAATACAATTATAGCATGAATAATAGACAATTATCATGAACAAGGAAATATAATAATGACCACTTTATTGTTGCCTCTAGGGCATATTTCCAACAATATCCCCATGGCAAGGGTATATAAACATCGTGGAAAAAGGTACACTAATTTTGAAATAAGGGTCGCAAGGTCACATGGAAAAATAAAAAGATATTATATAGAGCATGTCAATTATAGAACAATTTTGTACTAAATACATAGAAATTTATCTATGTTGTTGTTTGCTAACAATCATGGCAAATTTTCCCTAGGAGTGCATGTGAACTTGCCATCGGAAAAAGTATGGCAAAAAATAAAAATGTACTATGTAAACAATATCATGGCAAGTTTGCCATGGGAATGCATGCTATGTTTAATAAAATTGTATATGATATACTAGATTATACCCTGCACATTGCTGTAGGAATTCGTTAATGAAAATTTAAGTTGAGAACATGAGAACCTGTATTAAAACTACATACAACTTATTATATTTGACTATGTATAGTTCTAGCAATATTTATTGAATATAAGTAGAACAATTGATTGAAAAACATTTTCCCATACATGGTTGAATGTTGTGGTGGGTTGATATGTCTCCAACGTATCTATAATTTTGGTTGTTCGATGCTATTATATTATCCATCTTGGATGTTTTATATGCATTATTATGCTATTTTATATCATTTTTTGGGACTACCCGATTAATCTAGTGCCAATGCCAGTTGTTGTTTTGTCCAACTTTTTGTCTTTTATAGAAAATCAATACCAAATGGAACGTAACTTTTTGACAAATTTTCTTGGACTAGAAGACACCTAGGAAGCTTCGAGAGGAGACCAGAAGGGCCACATATTAGCCACAAGCTCGGGAGGCGCGCCCTAGGGTGGCGCCCCCAGGCTTGTGGGCCCATCGTGGCACTTCCAACCCTAATCTTTGCTCCATAAATACCCAAATATTGCCCGTATACCAAAGGGCACACCAAAAATATTTTTACGCCGCCGCAAGTTACTTTCCTTGTGAGATACCATCTGGAGACCTGTTCCAATACTCTGTCGGAGGGGGATTCGATCACGGAGGGCCTTTACATCAACCTTGCTGCCCTTCAAGTTAATGTACCGAGATTAATGTTGTTATGACTTTGCTATGCTTAATGCTTGTCACTAGGGCCTGAATGTCATGATTTCATATCTGAACCCTCTATGTTTTCATGAATATATTTGAGTTCTTGATCCTTTCTGCTCGTTATATGCACTTGTTATTGTTCTGATCTGTAGACCCAAAGTGACAATAGTTGGGATACTCTCCGGGGATGATTGTAATTCGAGGACTTCATGTATTCACCATGTGTTAATGCTTTGTTCCGGTTCTCTATTAAAAGAAGGCATTAATATCCCTTAGTTTCCTTATGGACATCGCTGCCATGGGAGGGTAGGACAAGAGATGTCATGCAAGTTCTTATTATAAGCACACAAGACTATATACGAAATACATGCCTACATTACATTGATGAATTGGAAATATTGTGTATCGCTCTAGGTTGTGACTGTTATATGATAAATATCATCCAACACAAATATCCATTGTTGATCCAATGTCTATGCTTTTCTTGTTGGGGAACGCAGTATTTCAAAAAAAATCCTACGATCACGTAAGATCTATCTAGGAGAAGCATAGCAACGAGCAGGGAGAGTGTGTCCATGTACCCTCGTAGACCGAAAGCGGAAGCGTTTAGTAACGTGGTTGATGTAGTCGAACGTCTTCACGATCCAACCAATCCAAGTACCAAACGTACGGCACCTCCGCAATCAGCACACGTTCATCTCGGTGACATCCCTCGAACTCTTGATCCAGTTGAGGCCGAGGGAGAGTTCCGTCAGCACAACGGCGTGGTGACGGTGATGATGAAGTTACCGGCGCAGGGCTTCGCCTAAGCACTACGACGATATGATTGAGGTGTGAAACTATGGAGGGGCACCGCACACGGCTAAAAGATCAACTTGTGTGTTATAGGGGTGCCCCTGCCTCCGTATATAAAGGAGGGGGAGGGAGAGGGAGAGGCAGTCGGCCCTAGGGGGTGCCAAGGTGTGGAGTCCTACTAGGACTCCCTAGTCCTAGTAGGATTCCACCTCCCACACGGAGTAGGAAAGGGGGAAGGGAGAAGGAGAAGGAAAGGGGGGACCATCCCCCTTCTCCTAGTCCTAATCGGCCTCCTGCCCTAGGAGGGTGCACCAGCCCCTTGTGGGCTGGTGTGCTTCCCTCTTATGGCCCATAAGGCCCATAACTTCTCCCGAGGGGTTCCGTAACCTCCCGGTACTCCGGGAAAATGCCCGAACCTCTCAGAACCATTCTGATGTCCAAATGCAACCTTCCAATATATGAATCTTTACCTCTCGACCATTTCGAGACTCCTCATCATGTCTGTGATCTCATCCGGGACTTCGGACACACTTCGGTTCATCAAATCACATAACTCATAATACAAATCGTCATCGAACGTTAAGCGTGCGAACCCTACGGGTTCGAGAACTATGTAGACATGAACGAGACACATCTCTGGTCAATAACCAATAGCAGAACCTAGATGCTCATATTGCTCCTACATATTCTATGAAGATCTTTATCGGTCAAACCGTATAACAACATACGTTGTTCCCTTTGTCATCGGTATGTTACTTGCCTGAGATTTGATCATCGGTATCATCATACCTAGTTCAATCTCGTCACCGACAAGTCTCTTTACTCGTTTCGTAATGCATCATCCCGTGGCTAACTCATTAGACACATTGCTTGCAAGGCTCGTGATGATGTGCATTACCGAGAGGGCCCAGAGATACCTCTCCGATACACGGAGTGAAAAATCCTAATCTCGATCTATGCCAACTCAACAAACACCATCGGAGACACCTGTAGAGCATCTTTATAACCACCCAGTTACGTTGTGACGTTTGATAGCACACAAGGTGTTCCTCCGGTATTCGGGAGTTGCATAATCTCATAGTCAGAGGAACATGTATAAGTAGAAAGCAATAGCAATAAAACTAATCATTATGCTAAGCTAACGGATGGGTCTTGTCCATCACATCATTCTCTAATGATGTGATCCCATTCATCAAATGACAACACATGTCTATGGTTAGGAAACTTAACCATCTTTGATTAATGAGCTAGTCAAGTAGAGGCATACTAGGGACACTCTGTTTGTCTATGTATTGACACATGTACCAAGTTTCTGGTTAATACAATTCTAGCATGAATAATTAACATTTATCATGATATAACTAAATATAAATAACAACTTTATTATTGCCTCTAGGGCATATTTCCTTCAGTCTCCCACTTGCACTAGAGTCAATAATCTAGTTCACATCATCATGTGATTTAACACCAATAGTTCACATCTTTATGTGATTAGTTCACATCACCATGTGACTAACACCCAAAGGGTTTAATAGAGTCAATAATCTAGTTCACATCGCCATGTGATTAACACCCAAAGAGTACTAAGGTGTGATCATGTTTTGCTTGTGAGAGAAGTTTATTCAATGGGTATGTCACATTCAGAGCCGTATGTATTTTGCAAATTTTCTATGTCTACAATGCTCTGCATGGAGCTACTCTAGCTAAAGTCTCCCACTTTCAATATGTATCCATATTGAGACTCAGAGTCAGCTGGATCGGTGTAAAAGCTTGCATCGACGTAACTCTTTACGACGAACCCTTTATCACCTCCATAACCGAGAAATATCTCCTTAGTCTTCTAAGGATAATTTTGACCGTTGTCCAGTGATCCACTCCTGGATCAATATCGTACCCCCTTGCCAAACTCATGGCAAGGTACACAATAGGTTTGCTACACAACATAGCATACTTTATAGAACCTATGGCTGAGGTATAGGGAATGACTTTCATTATCTTTCTATTTTTTTGCCGTGGTCGTGTTTTGAGTCTTACTCAACCTTGCAATACAAGAAAGAACTCCTTCTTTGACTGTTCCATTTTGAACTACTTCAAAATCTTGTCAAGGTATGTACTCATTGAAAAACTTATCAAGCGTCTTGATCTATATATATAGATCTTGATGCTCAATATGTAAGCAGCTTCACCGAGGTCTTTCTTTGAAAAACTCATTTCAAACACTCCTTTATGGTTTCCAGAAAATTCTACATAATTTCTGATCAATAATATGTCATACATATACTTATCAGAAAGGATGTAGTGCTCCAACTCACTTTCTTGTAAATACAGGCTTCACCAAAAGTCTGTATAAAACGATATGCTTTGATCACCTTATCAAAGCGTATATTCCAACTCCGAGATGCTTGCACCAGTCCATAGATGGATCGCTAGAGCTTGCACACTTTGTTAGCACCTTTAGGGTTGACAAAATCTTCTTGTTACATCATATACAACTCTTCTTTAAGAAATCCATTAAGGAATGTAGTTTTGACATCCATTTGCCAGATTTCATAAAATGTGGCAATTGCTAACATGATTTGGACAGACATAAGCATCGCTACGAGTGAGAAAATATTATCATAGTCAACACCTTGAACTTGTCGAAAACCTTTTGCGACAATTCGAGCTTTGTAGATAGTAACACTACTATCAGCGTCCGTCTTCCTCTTGAAGATCCATTTATTCTCAATGGATCGCCGATCATCAGGAAAGTCAATCAAAGTCCATACTTTGTTCTCATACATGGATCCCATCTCAGATTTCATGGCCTCAAGCCATTTCGCGGATTCTGGGCTCATCATTGCTTCCTCATAGTTCGTAGGTTCGTCATGGTCTAGTAACATGACTTCCAAAACAGGATTACCGTACCACTCTGGTGCGGATCATACTCTGTTTGACCTACGAGGTTCGGTTGTAACTTAATCTGAAGTTTTATGATCATCATCATTAACTTCCTCACTAATTGGTGTAGGCATCACTGGAACTGATTTTAGTGATGAGCTACTTTCCAATTCGAGAGAAGGTACAATTACTTCATCAAGTTCTACTTCCCCCCCACTCACTTCTTTCGAGAGAAACTCCTTCTCTAGAAAGGATCCACTCTTAGCAACAAAGATCTTGCCTTCAGATCTGTGATAGAAGGTGTACCCAACAGTTTATTTTGGGTATCCTATAAAGACGCACTTCTCCGATTTAGCTTTGAGCTTATCAGGCTAAAACTTTTTTCACATAAGCATCGCAACCCCAAACTTTAAGAAATGACAGTCTAGGTTTCTTGCAGAACCACAGTTCATACCACTGTTCAAGATATCTTCCGATATTCCGATAAATCGGCCGATTTATCGCTTATCGTTGTCTGGACGATAACATAAATCAGCCGATAAATCAGCCGATATGGCGATAAATCGGCCGATATGCCGATAAACTTGCCGATTTACCCCTTATCATGGGTCGACCGATAAGTTCCCGATAAGCAATATCCCCAACATTGGTTCATATGGTGTCGTCTCAACAGATTTTTAGACGGTGCCCTATTTAACGTGAATGCAGTTGTCTCTAATGCATAACCCCAAAACGATAGTGGTAAATCAGTAAGAGGCATCATAGATCGTACCATATATAATAAAGTACGGTTACGGCTTTCAGACACACCATTACGCTATGGTGTTCCAGGTGGCGTGAGTTGCGAAACTATTCCACATTGTTTCAAATGAAGGCCAAACTCCTAACTCAAATATTCGCCTCCAAGATCAGATCGTAGAAACTTTATTTTTCTTGTTACGATGATTCTCCACTTCACTATGAAATTCTTTGAACTTTTCAATGTTTCAGACTTGTGTTTCATTAAGTAGATATACCCATATCTGCTCAAATATCTGTGAAGGTCAGAAAATAACGATACCCGCCGTGAGCCTCAACACTCATCGGACCGCATACATCGGTTTGTATTCTTTCCAATAAGTCAGTGTCTCGCTCCATTGTTTCGGAGAACGGAGTCTTAGTCATCTTGCCCATGAGGCATGGTTCGCAAGCATCAAGTGAATCATAATCAAGTGATTCCAAAGGGCCATCAACATGGAGTTTCTTCATGCGCTTTACACCAATATGACCTAAACGGCAGTGTCACTAGTATGTTGCATTATCATTATCAAATTTCATCTTTTGGCATCAATATTATGAATATGTGTATTACTACGATTGAGATTCAATAAACCATTCACCTTGGGTGTGTGACCATAGAAGGTTTTATTCATGTAAATAGAATAACAATTATTCTTTGACTTAAATGAATAACCGTATTGCAATAAACATGATCCAATCATATTATGCTCAACGCAAACACCAAATAACATTTATTTTAGGTTCAACATTAATCCCGAAGGTAAAGGGAGTGTGCGATGGCGATCTTATCAACCTTGGAATCACTTCCAACACACATCGTCACCTCGCCCTCAACTATTCTTTGTTCATTTTGTAACTTTGTTTCAAGTTACTAATCATAGCAACTGAACCAATATCAAATACCTAGGGGCTACTATGAACACTAGTAAAGTACATATCAATAACATGTATATCATATATACTTTTGTTCACTTTGCCATCCTTCTTATCCGCCAAATACTTGGGGCAGTTCCGCTTCCAGTGACCATTGCCTTTGCAGTAGAAGCACTCAGTTTCAGGCTTAGGTTTAGCTTTGGGCTTCTTCATGGGAGTGGCAACTTGCTTGCCATTCTTCTTGAAGTTCCCTTTCGTTCCTTTTGCCCTTTTCTTGAAACTAGTGGTCTTGTTAACCATCAACACTTGATGCTCTTTATTGATTTCTACCTTCGTCGATTTCAACATCGCGAATAGCTCGGGAATCATTTTTGTCACCCCTTGCATATTATAGTTCATCACGAAGTTCTAGTAACTTGGTGATAGTGACTAGAGAACTCTGTCAATCATTATCTTATCTGGAAGATTAACTCCCACTTGATTCAAGTGATTGTAGTACCCAGACATTCTGAGCACATGCTCACTAGTTGAGCTATTCTCCTCCATCTTGTAGGCAAAGTACTTGTCTGAGGTCTTATACATCTTAACACGGGCATGTGATTGAAATACCAATTTCATCTCTTGGAACATCACATATGCTCCGTGGCGTTCAAAACATTTTTGAAGTCCCGTTCTAAGCCGTAAAGCATGGCGCACTAAACTATCAAGTAGTCATCATACCGAGTTTGCCAAACGTTCATAATGTCTGCATCTGCTCCTGCAATAGGTCAGTCACCTAGCGGTGCATCAAGGACATTCTTCTGTGCAACAATGAGGATAATCCTCAGATCACGGATCCAGTCTGCATCATTGCTACTATCATCTTTCAACTTATTTTTCTCTAGGAACATATCAAAAATAAATAGGGAGCTATAACATGAGCTATTGATCTACAACATAATTTGCAAATACTATCAGGACTAAGTTCATGATAAATTAAAGTTCAATTAATCATATTACTTAAGAACGCCCACTTAGATAAACATCCCTCTAGTCATCTAAATGATCACGTGATCCATATCAACTAAACCATGTCCGATCATCATGTGAGATGGAGTAGTCTTCAATGGTGAACATCACTATGTTGATCATATCTACTATATGATTCACGTTCAACCTTTCGGTCTCGGTGTTCCGAGGCCATATCTACATATGCTAGGCTCGTCAAGTTTACCCGAGTATTCGTGCAAAACTGGCTTACACCCGTTGTATGTGAACATAGAGCTTATCACACTCGATCATCACGTGGTGTCTCGGCACGACGAACTGTTGCAATGGTGCATACTCAGGGAGAACACTTATACCTTGAAATTTTAGTAAGGGATCATATCATAATGCTACCGTCGCACTAAGCAAAATAAGATGCATAAAAGATAAACATCACATGCAATCAAAATATGTGACATGATATGGCCATTATCATCTTGTGCCTTTGATCTCCATGTCCAAAGTACCGTCATGATCTCCATCGTCACCGGCATGACACCATGATCTCCATCATCTTGATCTCTATCAACGTGTCGTCACATGGTCGTCTCACCAACTATTGCTTTTGCAACTATTGCTATCGCATAGCAATAAAGTAAAGCAATTGTATGGCGCTTGCATCTTATGCAATAAAGAGACAACCATAAGGCTTCTGCTAGTTGCCGATAACTTTAACAAAACATGATCATCTCATACAAAAATTTATATCTCATCACGTCTTGACCATATCACATCACAACATGCCCTGCAAAAACAAGTAGACGTCCTCTACTTTGTTGTTGCAAGTTTTACATGGTTGCTACAAGCTTCTAGCAAGAACCGTTCTTATCTACGCATCAAAACCACAACGATCTTTCTGTCAAGTGTGTTGTTTTAACCTGCAACAAGGACCGAGCATAGTCAAACTCGATTCAACTAAAGTTGGAGAAATAGACACCTGCCAGCCACATGTGTGTGAAGCACGTCAGTAGAACCAGTCTCATGAACGCAGCCATGTAATGTCGGTCCGAGCCGCTTCATCCAACAATGTCGCCGAATCAAAGTAAGACGTTGCTGGTAAGCAGTATGACTATTATCGCCCACAACTCTTTGTGTTCTACTCGTGCATATAACATCTACGCATAGACCTGGCTCTGATGCCACTGTTGGGGAATGCAGTATTACAAAACATTTCCTATGATCACACAAGATCTATCTAGGAGAAGCATAGCAATGAGCAGGGAGAGTGTGTCCACGTACCCTCGTAGACCGAAAGCGGAAGCATTTAGTAACGCGGTTGATGTAGTCGAACGTCTTCACGTTCCAACCGATCCAAGTACCGAACGTACGGCACCTCCACGATCAGCACACGTTCAGCTCGGTGACGTCCCTCAAACTCTTGATCCAGTTGAGGCCGAGGGAGTTCCATCAGCATGATGGCGTGGTGACGGTGATGATGAAGTTACCGACGCAGGGCTTCGCCTAAGCACTACGACGATATGACCGAGGTGTGAAACTGTGGAGGGGGCACCGCACATGGCTAAAAGATGAACTTGTGTGTTCTAGGGGTGCCCCCTGCCTCCGTATATAAAGGAGGGAGAGGGAGAGGCAGCCGGCCCTAGGGGCGCACTAAGGTGTGGAGTCCTACTAGGACTCCCTAGTCCTAGTAGGATTCGCCCCCCTCACGGAGTAGGAAAGGGGGAAGGGAGAAGGAGAAGGAAAGGGGGGACCGGCCCCTTCTCCTAGTCCTAATTGGCCTCCTGCCCTAGGGGGCGCACCAGCCCCTTGTGGGCTGGTGTGCTTCCCTCTTATGGCCCATAAGGCCCATAACTTCTCCCCGGGGGTTCCGGTAACCTCCCGGTACTCTGGGAAAATGCCCGAACCTCTCAGAACCATTCCATGTCCAAATGCAACCTTCCAATATATGAATCTTTACCTCTCGACCATTTCGAGACTCCTCATCATGTCCATGATCTAATCCGGGACTTCGGACAAACTTTGGTTCATCAAATCACATAAGTCATAATACAAATCGTCATCGAACGTTAAGCATGCGGACCCTACGGGTTCGAGAACTATGTAGACATGGACGAGACACATCTCTGGTCAATACCGAATAGCAGAACCTGGATGCTCATATTGGCTCCTACATATTCTAGGAAGATCTTTATCGGTCAAACCATATAACAACATACATTGTTCCCTTTGTCATCGGTATGTTACTTGCTTGAGATTTGATCATCGGTATCATCATACCTAGTTCAATCTCGTCACTGGCAAGTCTCTTTACTCGTTCTGTAATGCATCATCACGTGGCTAATGTGGGCTGGTGATGATCATCTCCCATTGCTCATCTTGGCGCCTACATATCTGGTAGATGGTGTCCTTAAGATCCTTGTGATAAACTTCGCCGATGCGTCCCATGGCGATGTGGGCTGCCATGCTCTTTCCAAGACTCCAGGTTGGTGCATCAAAGGAAAACTCTATGGGCTCAGTAACTGGCGTGAATGTCCTTCCTGGAACTTGAACTCGAATCATCCAACGCTCCTCTTCTGGTAAAGTGGTGGTGTAAGTCCCGGTGAAGCTTGGTATTCCGATGTTTAGGTACCTAGTGACTTCCTTCAAGTGTCTCCCAAAAGGTGTGTCTTCATCCGGTTGTGCAAACTTGTTCCTTGAGTCCGCCATCCTATAGTGTGGAAAATGGAGAGGAGTCAGAAATGAGTAGAGAAAAGTGACTTATGGCTTATCTTAGTGGTCGTGTCCTACAATCAGCGTGTGCTCTGGTACCATCTTGTAGCGATCTGACCTCAGACGGTCAAATCTCTGTGTATAACTGTCATCCCTGGATCGGTAATGCTGACACACACAGTACTTGAAGGATTTATAATAGAGTGCAATCACACACTTAATACATCGAATGTCTGAAAAGAGAACTTATTACAATAATATGGCTTAAGGCCATCTAAATACAATAACAACGGAAGACTTGGAAGATAAAGTGAGTCCATCAACTCCAACGGCATAGCTGAGTGCACGACAATGACCTAGCGCACCTTACTCTTCGTCTGAAAAGTCTGCAACATGGTATGTTGCAGCCCGAAACGGGTCAGCACATGGAATATGCTGGCAATATAACATAGTAGAGCAATGAATAGGTAAATGCTATCACTACATGCATATATGGCTGGTGGAGGCTCTATGGTTATAATATTTTTGCGAAAAGCCAATTTTTTTCCTACATCAAAGGAATATATTTTGTTTAACTATCATGGTAGTTGATAAAACATTGAGAATGGTACCCCCATATCAATCCCGATTAAACAGTAGTTAATAACCCAACAAATTAATTTAGAGTGATGAGATCAACATGATAATCCAAGAACCAGATACTCAAGATGTCCATAACCGGGGACACGGCTAACCATGATTAGTTTGTACACTCTGCGGAGGTTTGCACACTTTTCCCCACAAGACTCGATCTCCTCCGTTGGATTTCTCGCACTACATGGTGTTTGAGATATGGATGACCGAGACACAGTCTTTCAGAAACATTAACTCTTTACTCTGGGTAGACAGTACCAACCTACATCCCCTACATCTGCTAGTCTACCACTGAAAGAGGTCATGCAACATACTCAACTATGCTAGAGCCCATAATAGCTTGTGGCTACACATGGAAGTTTCTAGCAAGAATAATCTTATGATCCCTTTGAGCTTGGGTGGCGAACCAAAGGACAGCACTGGTATATCCTCAAGTGCCCGCAACCAATCCACCCAGATGTGTATTTAAGTAGCCACCTTAAGTTAATCATTAATTAACAATCTCACATCTGTCATGGATCACTCAAACCAAACCACGTCTACGAGCATAGCGTGGCAACCTAAGCATAACATAGATGTAACTCCCAAGGTTTGATAATAAAAGGGCAATACGTTCTACCTCATCATCTACTTCCCAATACCCACATGTTAATCACATCCTAATCACGCAGTGTTTGAGGATTGAAACCAATGCATAAAAACTGGGTAATAAAGGAGTATGATCAATGTGTTACTTGCCTTGCTAACGATCTGTAAACCCTAGAGACTCGTAGTATTATGCTTCGCACTCCGGGAATTCTATCGCAAACAAACAATAGCGTACATAAGCACTAAAGCAAATATGCAAGGGTAAAACTCAAATAAGAAGGTCCAATCTGAAAGTCCAACTGAAGAGCTTCGACTAGCAAAAAGAATCAATCGAATCGGAGCTATGGAACTGAAACTCTGGTCAAAAGAACTTCGAATGCAAATATGCTTGCAACCAAATTTTAAATTGTCAAAACAATGTTCAAGTTGTTTAATTGGTAAGAGGGCTTCGAGACAAAGTTTTTGGCGTTGGTTTCACTGGATTTGGACGAACGGTTCAAAAATTGCGAGGGTTTGAAGATCAAGGGCTAATCTACGATAAAAATAATTGTTGGTAGGTCCCTGGTGAAAATAAAACAAAAAAAGAAAAATCTATCGGATGAACGTCCGCTAACAGAGGCGAACAAACGAATTCTTTCATTATTAGGTCTAAATGAACGAACGTTCGTGGATAAGAACCAAACCAAGAAAAAGCCTAATTCAGAAGAAAAAAGCGACCTAAATCTAAAACAGAAAAAAACGGAAGAACCGGCGAACCAGGCGGTTCCGCACCGGTCAACAGCGGCGGCGACTTCGGGCGGGGCGGCAGCTCTGGTGAGTCTGCGGTGGCGGAGCGGCGCGGGTGGGGCGGAGCGGCGCGGCAGAGCGGCGGCGGCGGCGGGCGCGCGGGCGACTCGCGCGGCTGCTGCTGCTGCGGCGGTGGTGGTGAGAGGCGGCGGGGGTGGCACGGGTTATAAAGGCCTCGGGGGTGGCGGCGTCCGGCGCTCGCACGGCTGCGGGAGGCGGCGGCGCTGGTGGGCTTGGCCCGGCTCGGCTGGGCCGTTGGCCCAGTCGGGCGCGCGATTTTTTTAAAAAAATAAATTCCGCCGAAAAGTAAAAATCCTAAATAAATATATATAAAAATTCTAAAAATGTCAAAAACAATTTTCATCGTCTAAATAAAATATTTAGAACAAAGTGAACATTTTCTTGGCCTAAAATGCAATTTTGAAAAATGCATATTTTTTCTAATTCAAATAAAATAACAAATAAAATCCAAATAAAAATATTTATTTGATTTTAACATTTTTCCACCAATATTTCCTTTATTTTGGAGAAGTCATTTTATCTACTCTCTTTTATTTTTAATATTGGAAATATTTTGGAGAGAAAATAATTAAAACCAAAATGATCCTTTTTTCAATATTTGAGAAAAACTCAAATATGAAAATAAACGAAATCCCCAACTCTCTCTCTGGGTCCTTGAGTTGCTTAGAATTTCTAGGATCAAAACCCAAATTGCAAATAAGATATGATATGTGTATGATGACCTTTGTATAACATTCCAAATTGAAAATTTGGGATGTTACAAACCTACCCCCCTTAAGATGAATCTCGCCCTCGAGATTCTGGTTGGTTAGAAAATAGGTGTGGGTGGTCTTTGCGTAGGTCTTCCTCTCACTCCAAGGTGGCTTCATCCTCGGTATGGTGGCTCCACTGAACTTTGCAAAACTTGATAACCTTGCTACGTGTGACTTGGCTGGCAAACTCGAGAATCTTGACTGGTTTCTCCTCGTAGGTCAAATCACTATCCAACTGAATTGCTTCCAGGGGCATTGTATCTCTCAAAGGGATATCGGCCATCTCAGCATGGCACTTCTTCAACTGAGAAACGTGAAACACATCATGAACTCCTGACAGTCCTTCGGGTAACTCCAACTTGTAGGCCACTTCTCCCATACGTTCCAAAACTCGGTATGGTCCTACAAATCTCGAGACTAACTTTCCCTTAACTCCAAAGCGTTTAACTCCTCGCAGAGGTGACACACGAAGATATGCTCTATCTCCGATTTCATAGATTACCTCCTTGCGTTTTGAGTCTGCATAACTCTTCTGTCTGGACTGAGCTACCTTCAGTCTATCTCGAATCAACTTAACCTTCTCTTCAGACTCTTTGATCAAATCTGGTCCAAACAACTGACGATCTCCAACTTCATCCCACATTAACGGTGTCCTGCACCTCCTTCCATACAAAGCTTCGAAAGGTGCCATCTTCAAACTGGTCTGGTAACTGTTGTTGTATGAGAACTCCGCATAGGGAAAATTATCATCCCAACTAGATCCATAATCCAGCGCACAAGCTCTCAACATGTCCTCCAGAATCTGATTGACTCTCTCGGTATGTCCATCTTTCTGCGGATGAAAGGCTATACTGAACTCTAGCCTGGTACCCAAGGTCTGGTGCAGCTGATTCCAAAACTTCGAAGTAAACTGGGTCCCTCTATCTGATATGATGGTCCTCGGAACTCCATGCCGACACACGATCCTGGTCATATACATCTTGGCCAACTTCGCACTCGTATAGGTAGTTTTCACTGGGATAAAGTGAGCCACTTTGGTCAAACGATCCACTACTACCCAGATAGAATCATATCCCGATCGTGTCCTGGGTAATCCGGTGATGAAATCCATGCCAAGCTTATCCCACTTCCATTCGGGTATCGACATAGGCTGCAGTAATCCTGCTGGCTTCTGATGTTCTGCCTTCACTCTCTGACATACATCACATACGGCTACATACTCGGCAATATCCTTCTTCATCCATGTCCACCAAAAATGCTCCTTCAAATCCAAATACATCTTGGTGTTTCCGGGGTGTATCGAGTATGGCGAGTCATGAGCTTCCTGAAGTATTAACTTCCTGATCTCTGCATTAGTGGGTACATAAACACGGTCCTCAAACCATAAGGTGTCGTGCTCATCCTCACGAAAACCCATGGATTTTTCTTTGCTCATCTTCTCCTTTATCTCAGCAATTTCCTTATCATCCTTTTGAGCTTCTCGAATCATTCCCAATAATGTTGACTGAACTTCCATTGCTGCGACAAAACCTCTAGGGACTATCTCCAAACATAGCTCCCTGAGATATTCGGCTAACTCCTTTGGTAATCCCCCGCTTATGAGGGTATTGGCATAACTCTTCCGGCTCAAAGCGTCTGCTATGACATTGGCCTTGCCTGGATGATAATGCAACTTCATGTCATAATCCTTTATAAGCTCCAACCATATCCTTTGCATGAGATTCAGCTCCTTCTGTGTGAAAATGTACTTCAAACTCTTGTGATCCGTGTACACATCACAACGGTTTCCAATAAGAAAATGTCTCCAGGTCTTGAGTGCATGCACTACAGCTACTAACTCCAAATCATGTGTGGCATAATTCAACTCATGCGGTCGAAGCTGACGTGAGGCATATGAAACAACTCTTCCATCTTGCATGAGTACACCTCCAAGTCCTAAGTGAGAAGCATCGCAATACACTTAGAACTCCTTGCGTATATCTGGCAGAATCGGCACTGGGGTTGTAACCAAATGTTTCTTCAGCTCCTGAAAACTTGCCTCACATTCATCTATCCACTTAAATTTAGTGTCTTTCTTCAGCAACTCCCTCATGGGCTTCGCAATCTTAGAAAAATTCTCAATGAATCTCCGATAATATCCCGCGAGTCCAAGAAAACTACGGATCTCTCCAACTGAGGTGGGTGCCAACCACTCAGTGACAGACTGAACCTTGGTAGGATCCACTACTATACCTTCTCCTGATATAACATGGCCAAGAAATCCAACTTCCTTTAACCAAAACTCACACTTGCTGAACTTGGCATACAACTGATGTTCCCTGAGCTTCTCGAGAACTAAACGCAAATGCTCCTTGTGCTCCTCTTCATTCTTCGAATATACCAAGATATCGTCAATGAACACCACAACAAACTTATCCAAGAACTACATGAACACCTATTCATCATACTCATGAAATAGGCAGGGGCGTTAGTCAATCCAAATGACATAACCATGTACTCATATAGCTCGTACCTTGTGGTGAAGGCCGTCTTGGGTATATCCTGTTCTCGGATCTTCAACTGGTGGTATCCTGATCGTAGATCGATCTTGGAGAATACTTTAGCTCCTTGTAGCTGGTCAAACAAATCATTGATCATCGGCAGTGGGTACTTGTTCTTGATCGTCACTTCATTCAATGCACGATAATCAACAACCATTCTCAAAGATCCATCCTTCTTCTCAACCAAAAGCACTGGTGCTCCCCACGGTGACGAACTTCGTCGAATGTAACCTTTCTCCAATAACTCCTTAATCTGCTTCTTAATCTCCTCCAGATCATTTGCGGGCATCCGGTATGGTCTCTTCGATATTGGTCCGGTGCCTGGCAACAGCTCTATCAAAAACTCAATGTCTCGATCCGGCGGCATGCCTGGTAGCTCCTCTGGAAATACATCTGGATAATCCTTCACTACAGGCACTTCCTCCTGAACAACTCCTGAGAGGGAATTTACTTGGGTTCTCCTTGGCGCATGCCTGGATACATACTTAATCATTTTTCCCTCCGGGGTGGTGAGCAGAATTGACCTACTAGCACAGTCAATGTTTCCTCCATACTTCGACAGCCAATCCATGCCTAGTATCACATCCAATCCTTGTGACTCCAGAAAGGTCTGAGGGGAAAACATGGCTACCAATGGTTAAGGGTAACCGATCGCACCATCGGCTGGCCATATACTCTACACATGGTGAGCTTACTAACATGGGTGTCCTAAGGGCTAAGGTGGGTAGCTTAAACTTGTCCACAAATCCCCTTGATATGTATGAATGTGATGCACCAGTATCAAAAAGAACGAGAGCGGTAAATGACTTAACCAAAAACTTACCGATAACTGCATCTGGCTGCTCTTCAACCTCCTCCATGTTAACGTGGTTCACTTGTCCCCTGTTGAAAGGGTTGTGCTTCTTCCCAGATCTTCCATTGCCATTACCATTCTTTGCTTCAGGGCACTCATTGGCATAGTGTCCAGTCTTCTCGCACTTGGAACAAGTAATGTGACTTTGGTCCTTCTTGGCGGGCGTGGCTGGGTTAGAGCGGTTCTGGTTGCTGTCGGCTCCATTCCCATTTCCATTCTTGGGGCCAATGTGGTTATGCGAACTTCCTCCATTGTGCGTATGTCCTCCATGGTTATGGGTATATCCTCCCGAGTTCGGGGTAAAACGAGGCTTCTGCTGAGCTCTTGAATTGTACTTCCCTTGTCCATACTTCCTCTTGTGCCTCTCTATCTGTTGCTGCTTCCCTTCAATCATAAGAGACTTGTCTACCAACTCCTGGTAGTTAGCGAATGTCGCTACCATCAACTGCATACTCATCTCATCATTCAACCCTTCCATAAACTTCTCCTGCTTTGCGGCATCGGTGGCCACATCATCCGGGGCATAGCGAGCTAACTTACTGAACTCATCCACGTACTGCCCCATAGTACGATTTCCCTGGCGTAAGTTGCAAAACTCATGCTTCTTCATGCTCATAGCTCCAGTTGAGACATGTGCAGTGTGGAATGCTTGCTGAAACTGATCCCAAGTGACATTGTCTATAGGGAAAGTGGTTGTGTAATGTTCCCACCCTGAGGCTGCGGGTCCATCCAATTGATGTGCGGCAAAACGCACCTTCTCAGCATCTGAGCAACCTGCGGTGGTCAACTCCCTTCCAATCCTGTGTAGCCTGTCATCAGCAAATATCGGCTCGGTTCTACTGGAAAACACCGGCGGCTGCAACCTCAGAAAACAGGCTAAATTGTCAACTGGAGGTGATGGTGGTGGGTTGTTGTTGTTGCCTTGATTCTGGACTAGTAGCTGCAGCAAGGCATTCTGCTGTTGGATCAACTAAGTGAGCTCGGGAAGCCAAATCCGGGGTCACATCTCGGAGGCATCTGGTAGGTTTAGAGGGAGAGAGATTAGAATAGAATGAGGTCTAGTGAGAAAGCACTACCCATATGCACATGGGACAAACATATTCATATCACACCAATCAATTCAAACAAGGGCATACAATCGATCAAACTATTGTTACAGTGCTCGGACTATTACTATATACATGGGGGAAATACTACTGATAATATGGTGGTCGACTAGAAATTTTGATCGATGGAAGACTCCATGATATCCGCTCCAGCTTCGTCTTCATAATCGTCATCACTATTTTCGGGGTCGGAGTCGGTGTCGTCGATGATGATGTAGTCCTCCGAACGGATATCATCGGGTTGGTCGCCATCTCCTCCTGGCGCGGGGTCTCCCATGAATACTCCTAGCTTCCTCGTCAGGTCGTCATTCTTCTCCACTAGTATTGCGATTTCTTCCTCATATATGTCGCGTGTAGACTTGAGTTCCTCTTCTAGCTTCATGTTCCTGGTCATCACCTTCTTTAGGTCTATCATGCTTGCACACATTTGGTTCTCCTGGCGACGAATGTGCTGGTTTAACTCCTGGATGAAAGCTGCAATGGACATGTCCCTCCTGGTGTTGATCATCTCCCATTACTCATCTCGGCGCCCACATATCTGGTAGATCGTGTCCTTAAGATACTTGTGATAAACTTCGCCGATGCATCCCATGGCAATGTGGGCTGCCATGCTCTTTCGTAGACTCCAGGTTGGTGCATCAAAGGAAAACTCTATGGGCTCAGTAACTGGCGTGAATGTCCTTCCTGGAACTTGAACTCGAATCATCCAATGCTCCTCTTCTGGTAAAGTGGCGGTGTAGGTCCTAGTGAAGCTTGGTATTCCGATGTTCAGGTACCTAGTGACTTCCTTCCCAAAAGGTGTGTCTTCATCCGGTTGTGCAAACTTGTTCCTTAAGTCCGCCATCCTATAGTGTGGAAAATTGAGAGGAGTCAGAAATGAGTAGAGAAAAGTGACCTATGGCTTATCTTAGTGGTCGTGTCCTACAATCAGCGTGTGCTCTGGTACCATCTTGTAGCGATCTGACCTCAGACGGTCAAATCTCTGTGTATAACTGTCATCCCTGGATCGGTAATGCTGACACACACAGTACTTGAAGGATTTATAACAGAGTGCAATCACACACTTAATACATCGAATGTCTCAAAAGAGAACTTATTACAATAATATGGCTTAAGGCCATCTAAATACAATAACATCAGAAGGCTTGGAAGACAAAGTGAGTCCATCAACTCCAACGGCATAGCTGAGTGCACGACAATGACCTAGCGCACCTTACTCTTCGTCTGAAAAGTCTGCAACATGATATGTTGCAGCCCGAAATGGGTCAGCACATGGAATATGCTAGCAATATAACATAGTAGAACAATGAACAGGTAAATGCTATCACTACATGCATATATGGCTGGTGGAGGCTCTATGGTTATAATATTTTTGCGGAAAGCCAATTTTTTCCTACATCAAAGGAATATATTTGTTTAACTATCATGGTAGTTGATAAAACATTGAGAATGGTACCCCCATCTCAATCCCAATTAAACAGTAATTAATAACCAAAAAATTAATTTAGAGTGATGAGATCAACATGATAATCCAAGAACCAGATACTCAAGATGTCCATAACCGGGGACACGGCTAACCATGATTAGTTTGTACACTCTGCAGAGGTTTGCACACTTTTCCCCACAAGACTCGATCTCCTCCGTTGGATTTCTCGCATTACATGGTGTTTGAGAGACGGATGACCGAGACACAGTCTTTCAGAAACATTAACTCTTTACTCTAGGTAGACAGTACCAACCTACATCCCCTACATCTTCTAGTCTACCACTGAAAGAGGTCATCCAACATACTCAACTATGCTAGAGCCCATAATAGCTTGTGGCTACACACGGAAGTTTCTAGCAAGAATAATCTTATGATCCCTTTGAGCCTGGGTGGCGAACCAAAGGACAACACTGGTATATCCCCACGTGCCCGCAACCAATCCATCCATATGCGTATTGAAGTAGCCACCTTAAGTTAACCATTAATTAACAATCTCATATCTGTCATGGATCACTCAAACCAAACCATGTCTACGAGCATAGCATGGCAACTTTCATAATCCCCAAGTGCAGGGAATCATCGTAGCAATTTCTAAAGGTGGAAGTGATAAGTATGGAGTGTCGAAACCATAAGGAGCTAATGGTAATACCAATGTTCTCTCACGCCCTATCTACCACTGATACGACTTTACGTACACCGAACGTTTGCTTCCAACTAGCAACGAGAAATAAAACTACGTTGTGGGTATGAAGTGGATAACTTTGCATGATATCGGAGAGCTAAAATATTAAAGTGGGTGTTGTTATCATAAAGTTAGAATATATTACTAAATATTATAAATAGCGAGTGTGGAATAATGGTGGATCGGTGTGCGGAATTGTCCTAGGCAATTGTTAACAAGACCGGTAATCACTATTGCAGTTTCATATGAGGGAGAGGCATAAGCTAACATACTTTCTCTTCTTGGATCATATGCACTTATGATTGGAACTCTAGCAAGCATCCGCAACTACTAAAGATCATTAAGGTAAAACCCAACCATAGCATTAAAGCATCAAGTCCCCTTTATCCCATACGCAACAATCCCCTTACTCGGGTTTATGCTTCTGTCACTCATGCAACCCACTATAAGCGAGTCATGAACGTATTGCAACACCCTACAGCGGGAATCCCTCACGCTTGCGCGACACGGAGGGCACCATAGGACAGCACCAAAGTAAAACATACAACTCATGCCAATCTAGATCATCAATCAACCCAAAGACAAAGGATATCTACTCAAAACATCATAGGATGGCAACACATCATTGGATCATAATATGTGGCATAAAGCACCATGTTCAAGTAGGGATTACAGCGGGGTGCGGGAGAGTGAACCGCGTAAAAGAGATGGGGATGGTGATGTTGATGAAGACGATCACCGCGGCGAGGATTCCCCTCCCGATGGCACTCCGATGCCACCGAGAGAGAGGAGGAGAGGTTCTACCCCTTGTTCTTCCTCCTCCATGGCCTCCCCCTGGATGGGGAGAGGTTCTCCCTCCGGTCCTTGGCCTTCATGACGGTTATGGCCCCTCCGGGATCCTCCTCCATGCCCTCCGGTGATGATGGCCCCCTCCGGCAGGGTGCTAGAGAGGGCCTAGATTGGTTTTCGGTGGCTACGGTGGCTTCTGGTGGCGGAACTTCCGATCTAGGTTAATTTTCGGAGGTTTCTATATTTATAGGATAAGTTGGCGTTGATTTCACGTCAGGGGGGCCCTCGGGGAGTCCACGAGGCAGGGGCGCGCCCCCCCACCCTCGTGGGGCCCCCGTGACTCCCATCCGGTAGATTTTCGTTCCAGTATTTTTCATATTTTCCAAAAAAAAAATCTCTGTTGATTTTCATCGCATTCCGAGAACTTTTATTTCTGCACAAAAAGAACACCACGATAGTTCTCCTGAAAACAGCGTCAGTCCAGGTTAGTTAATCAAATCATACCAAAATCATATAAAAATATTGTAAACATGGCATGGATACTTCATAAATTATAGATACGTTGGAGACGTATCAAACCTAATCATAACGTAGATGTAACTCCCAAGGTTTGATAATAAAAGGGCAATAGGTTCTACCTCATCATCTACTTCCCAATACCCACATGTTAATCACATCCTAATCATGCAGTGTTTGAGGATTGAAACTAATGCATAAAAACTGGGTAATAAAGGGGTATGATCAATGTGTTACTTGCCTTGCTGACGATGTCCAAACCCTAGAGACTCGTAATAGCACGCTTCGCACTCTGGGTAGTCTATCACAAACAAACAATAGCATACATAAGCACATAAGCAAAGATGCAAGGGTAAAACTCAAATAAGAAGATCCAATCTGAAAGTCCAACTGAAGAGCTTCGATTAGCAAAAAGAATCAATCAAATCAGAGCTACGGAACTGAAACTATGGTCAAAAGAACTTTTAATGCAAATCTCCTTGCAACCAAATTTTAAATTGTCAAAACCATGTTCAAGTTGTTTAACTGGTAAGAGGGCATCGAGACAAAGATTTTTGAGTTGGTTTCACTGGATTTGGACGAACGGTTGAAAAATTGCGAGGGTTTGAAGATCATGGGCTAATATGCAATAAAAATAACCACGGATAGGTCCCTAGCAAAAATAAAATAGAAAAAGAAAAATCTATCGGACGAACGTCTACTAACGGAGGCAAACGAACGAATTCGTTCATTATTATGTCTAAACGAACGAACGTTCGCAGATTAGAACTAAACCGAGAAAACCAAGAAAAACCCTAATTCAGGAAAAAAACAACCTAAATCAAAAACCGAAAAAAAAACCCGGAAGAATCGGCGAACCAGGCGATTCCGTACCAGTCAACGGCGGCGGCGGCTTCGGGCAGGGCGGCGGCTCCGGCGAGCTGCGGCGGCGGCGGAGCGGCGCGGGTGGGGAGGAGCGGCTTGGCAGAGCGGCGGCGACGGCGGGCGCGCGGGCGACGGGCGCGGCTGCTGCTGCGGGAGTGGTGGTGGTGAGAGGCGGCGGGGGTGGCGCGGGTTATAAAGGCCTCAGGGGTGGCGGCGTCTTGCGGGAGGGGGCACGGACGCCGAGGCCGACCCGGACTCCGGCGGGAGTCCGACGCTCGAACGGCTGCGGGAGGCGGCGGCGCTGGTGGGCTTGGCCCGGCTCGGTTGGGTTGTTGGCCTAGTCGGGCGCGCGATTTTTTTAAAACTAAATTCCGCCGAAAAGTAAAAATCCTAAAAAAATCTAAAAAATATATAAAAATGCCAAAAACAATTTTCACCGTTTAAATAAAATATTTAGAACAAAGTCAACATTTTCTTGACCTAAAAATGCAATTTTGAAAAATGCATATTTTTTTCTAATTCAAATAAAATAACAAACAAAATCCAAATAAAATTATTTATTTGATTTTAACATTTTTCCTCCAATATTTCCTTTATTTTGGAGAAGTCATTTTATCTCCTCTCTTTTCTTTTTAATATTGGAAATATTTTGAAGAAAAAATAATTAAAACCAAAATGATCCTCTTTTCAATATTTGAGAAAAACTCAAATATGAAAATAAACGAAATCTCCAACTCTCTTCGTGGGTCCTTGAGTTGCTTAGAATTTCTAGGATCGAAACCCAAATTGCAAATAAAATATGATATGCATATGATGACCTATGTATAACATTCCAAATTGAAATTTGGGATGTTACAATAGCACACAAGGTGTTTTTCCGGTGTTCGGGAGTTGCATAATCTCATAGTCAGAGGAACATGTATAATTTATGAAGAAAGCAATAGCAATAAAACTAAACAATCATTATGCTAAGCTAACGGATGGGTCTTGTCCATCACATCATTCTCTAATGATGTGATCCCGTTCATCAAATGACAACACATGTCTATGGTTAGAAAACTTAACCATCTTTGATAAACGAGCTAGTCAGGTAGAGGCATACTAGGGACACTCTGTTTGTCTATGTATTCACACATGTACCAAGTTTCCGGCTAATACAATTCTAGCATGAATAATAAACATTTATCATGATATAAGGAAATATAAATAACAACTTTATTATTGCCTCTAAGGCATATTTCCTTCATTTTTCATATTGGTCTTTGCTAAGTTAATTACTTTCGTTGTTGTTGCTATCACAATCACTACAAATTGCTTCTGTTACTGTGCTACTAAACACTTTACTATAGAAATATAATCTCCCAGACGTGGTTGAATTGACAACTCAACTGCTAAGGCTCATAAATATTATTTGACTCCCCTTGTGTATAGTCAATAAATTTAAGTGAAATACTACCCTTGAAGACTGTCGCAATCTCCTATACCTGCGGATTATCAAGCCCTCCGAAGCAAGAGCCACAAAATGAAGCAAGAAGGAGGCTAGCATGCGCGACATTCGACGTTCATGATAAGACAATGAATTAAAACGATAACAAAACTGCCTTGACAGAAAAGACCAAACAACCCACGATCCACACTGATTTGGGATACCCCGACCCGCACATGCCGAATACCTTCCAAACGATTCGATCATGAAACACCTCGACACACCGGTCCGACCAACGCAGTGCTGGCCACCCGGACTCTTTTCATTGCGGCCCCTCATCGGATGGCCCTCAAAGTCATCTAGCCTGCCAACACGACCCTTGTCGGCTGGCCCTTTGGACCAGCAGACACATACCGCCCTCAGCCTACCGCGCACGAGGGCACGACCGACACGGGCAAGGCAACCCGGTAGGCGCCGAATGACTGCCAGCTCGGCCTGGGTAAGCACGTGGCGTGCAATGCATTATACGAGACGACGCATGCGGGCGAAACCGAAAACACGACATGATGGTGGCCCCGGCCACGCCTGCACCCCGTCGACAATCTCGCCCGCGGACGCTCACAGAAGGCGGGTACTCTAGCATCCTTTATAGGAGTAGATATACAGATGAACTGTGTAATCTCCTTTTCCAACCCTGTATTGTCTTGTTCTATTTTACTTCTTTTTCTCATATACATTTTACTTCTTTCTTTCTCTCTTTTGACTCCTGACTTGGTAACATATTACTAAACAGTATTACACAGCTAGTTAGGAGCCTCCATAGTGCTTTGACGCTCTCAGCCATCGGATCACTCAAACGTACGATCAAGATCAGCTCTCGGCGTCCCAGGTTGCTCATGCACTGCACGCACGTTTTGCGGGCTGCTGCTCCACAGAGCGAGTTAGTTTTCCTCTCCGTAATCGGGCCTTTCGAAGGCCCACGACTCTTATTTTTTGGATGCTAAAGCTAACAGCCCAAGTTGTCCAGGTTCCATCGCTATCCTCCCCAACTGGCAACCAAGCAGTTTGTCTATTCGTCGCGTGCCACCGTTTCTGCCTCATTGATGCGCCGCCGACCGCCGTTCTTTACTCCTCGATGCGTCGTCGTTCCACCATCGGCAAGCTTCTTATTCGCGACTGCCACCTCACTGATTCCGTCCACCCGCCCTGTACTCTTCCTCAGCAGCCCCTTCTTTACTATTTTTTAATTTCGTGTCTTGTATCGTTCGTCCGTGGCAGCTGCGGCGGCAGCCGGCGCCGTCGACGACCTCTCTCCAAATACGGCGACATAGATGGGCAGCGGCAGGATGTTTTCTCACCTTCCTGTGCGTGGCAGTGTTGCTGTGATGGCAAGATGATACGTGCGACGAGGGGATGGGGCTGACAGTGCTGCTCTTCTCCGTTGAGATCCAAGTGAGCAGTTATCATATTGCTGTTGAATAAATAGGCAATTTCTTGATTAAATTAATCCACGAGTAAATCACTAGCATGGCATTGACACAAATAAACGCATACTGATATTCAGTCAGGCTAGCACATACTATGCTAATTGGAGAAAGATCTATGTATAGCGCTAGCATGGCTAAAACAGAAAACAATAGGAGCGGGATAAACGAGTTGTACCCTCCAGTAGGCCATGCAGAGGCTGCGGCTTTGGTGGCAGCAGCGGCGTCCTCGGCGGCCTTCTTGTCGGCTTCAGCTTTCTCGGCGGTGGCACGTTCGGCGTCGGTGGACATGGTGATGATGAAGGCGACGCGGACGTAGAAGAAGTAGACGATCGGAAGCGAGCAGTCGCGTAATCGCTGCCCAAAAACCTATTCGCCCCTCACCCCGTACAGGAACCAGAAGGGCGTGGTTTCGGAGACCTGCTCTCCCATCGACCGTGTACGCGGCGGACGGGATGGAGTCACCGGCGGCAGCGGCAGCAAGGGAACGACGGTGGGCGTGCGCGTGGGAGCAGATGTGATCTGTTCGTGGCGGCTAGGGTTAGGAGACACCACACACTTCTATAGGCGCAGCTGCGTGGAGAGACGTGGGCTCGACCCACGTCTGAGTCCGTGACAGCCCACGATTCGACGTCTCAGATCGTGGCCCAGCTGTCAGAGAACTCTCCATTAGTGACTGGTAAAAATAAGCGCGTAGGTGTGAGCTCGGCTCGGCTCAATCCCGCAACCCGTGGCGCGTCGTGACGAGGCGTGGCGTGGTGAGGCGGGCGGCGGAGGAGGAGTGCGCGAGGGCCTCTTCTCTTCTCAAGCTCCAATAGCATGTAGAAGAGAAACCCTTATAAGAAGGTCCAACTCCTCTTCCACTTCCGGGGTGGGACTAAACTTCCCACTACACCTAGTGCCATATAACCCACATGGGCCCTTAGAGATTTTTCAGAAATTGCTATATGGGCCTAGAGCCCATCTCAAATTTCAGCAATTCCCCACCAGATCTCGAGGGCCCATTGTGTCCTCTGTTTCAATTACTGTTTCGATATACCAGTGTTTCAGTGAAGACCTATTAAGGTTGAGCTTCACCTAGAGCAAGTAGTTACACTCCTTCACAACTGAACAATGGACTATGCCTTGAATTGTCAGTTTGGCGTAAAGAAGTTTCACCACATGTCTTACTAGTACTAGGCTGCCGAAGGCTGACCCCTCGGGTGGAGCATATAAGTCACACTCCTGGCCTATTCATGAGCTTACTAGAGATCACCCCAATCTCATAGACTGCGACCAGCAGTCGGGCTCATATAGGTGTGTTCCTCCAAAGATCGCTCTGTAGGATAGTATCTTGCTTATATGAGCTTTGGAACACATTAAGACAGTAGTCATCCTACCATACAGTATCGAGAGTATTGCATCTCCAACGGAGTGGGTTAGTATAGTTACTCTCCTTAGTTCACCACTGGCTTGTTTTCCCAGGTCCTAATTCACGGGATCTCCGATCACATAGGTTGGGTTACTACCATGGCAACTCATGTGGGTCTCATACCCATCTCCCTCGATGCATTATCTATCACTACACGTGATAGCCCTTTCGTAAAGGGATCTGCCAGATTCTTAGCCGTATGGACATACTCCAACGCTATCACTCCGGAGTTTCTTAATTTTCTGACAGCCTTTAATCTCATTCTTATGTGTTTGTTGGACTTCATGTTGTCCTTTGAACTTTTCACCTTGGTGATGACAGTCTGATTATCGCAGTTCATAAGGATAGCCGGAACCGGTTTATCAACAAATGGCAAGTCCATCAAAAGATCTCGAAGCCATCCTGCTTCGACACCAGATGTGTCTAATGCTGTTAATTCTGCTTTCATTGTCGATCTCGTTAAGATCGTTTGCTTGCAAGACTTCCAGGAAATAGCGCCACCTCCAAGAGTAAACATATACCCAGTTGTGGCCTTCATCTCATCAGCATCAGAGATCCAATTTGCATCACTATACCCTTCAAGTACCGACGGGTATCCGGTATAGTGAAGTCCATAGTTCATAGTACCTTTCAGATAGCGCATAACTCTTTCAACAGCATGCCAATGTACATCGCCCGGTTTGGAAACAAACCGGCTCAGTTTGCTCATAGCAAACGCGATGTCAGGCCTCGTTGTGCTCGCTAGGTACATCAGTGAACCAATGATTTGAGAGTATCTCAATTAATCTATAGCCATGTCTTTGGACTTTCGAATCAACACGCTAGGATCATATGGTGTTTGAGATGGTGTGCAGTCCGAATATCCAAAACGACTCAACACCTTCTCAACATAGTGGGATTGCAGGAGTGTAATCCCACCTTCATTATCTCTCAGTAGCTTGATGTTCAAGATAACATCAGCCACACTAAGGTCTTTCATCTCAAAGTTCTGAGACAGAAACAACTTGACCTCCTCAATGATTTTGAGGTTGGTTCCGAATATCAGTATGTCATCAACATACAAGCACAGTATAACTCCTTCGCCCCACCATGGCGGTATACACATTTGTCAGCCTCATTAACAACAAAACCAACAGATGCCAGAGTTGTATTGAACTTATCATGCCATTGCTTAGGTGCTTGCTTGAGGCCATATAGAGATTTCAGCAACCTACACACTTTTCTTTCCTGACCATCTATCACAAAGCCATCTGGCTGTTGCATATAGATTTCCTCATTTAGCTCTCCATTCAGAAAATCCGTCTTAACATCCATCTGGTGGACGAGAAGACCATGCGAGGCCGCCAACGAGAGTTATACTCTAATGGTGGTCAGTCTAGCCACAGGTGAATAAGTATCGAAGAAATCTTCCTCTTCTTTCTGGTCATAACCCTTGGCCACAAGCCTAGCCTTGTACTTTTCAATCGTACCATCGAGCCTAAGCTTTTTTTTGAACACCCACTTACATCCCAATGGTTTGCAACCATAGGGACGCTCAGTGATCTCCCATGTCCCGTTAGCCATGATGGAATCCATCTCGCTACGGACTACATCCTTCCAGTAGTCAGCTTCTGGAGAGGCATACGCTTCTGAAATAGAAGTAGGAGTATCATCCACGAGGTACACGAAGAAATCATCACCAAAAGTCTTTGCAGTCCTTTGTCTCTTGCCCCTACCAAGGGTTTCCTCTTCATCCTCCTCTGGATTTTCATCATGTGTTTGTTCATAATATTCCATAGGGATGGCAGGTTCAGGAGTCTCCTCAGATTTCTGTCTAGAAGTGCTTTGCATATCTCTCATACGAAAAATACCCTCGAAGAATGTAGCATCCTTAGACTCCATAATTGTACCGACCTTCTGGTCAGGTACCTCAGATTTCACTACTAGAAATCTATAGTCAACGCTGTTCTTAGCGTAGCCCAAATTAACGCAGTCCACAGTCTTTGGTCCAAGCTTACGCTTTTTGGGGATCGGCACATTGACTTTCGCCAAACAGCCCCAAGTTCGCAAGTACGAGAGTGTTGTCCTTCTCTTTGCCCATTTCTCATAGGGAGTGACCTCATTATCCTTTGTCGGAACTTTATTCAGAACATGACATGCCGTCAATATAGCCTCCCCCCACCATGCCTTGGATAAATCCGATGTATCTAAAATGGTGTTAACCAAATCAGTTAGAGTATGATTTTTCCGCTCGGCAACCCCGTTTGACTGGGGTGAATAGGGAGGCGTCCTCTCATGAATAATGCCATGTTCCGAACAGAAGGAATCAAACTCACTCGAGAATTACTCTCCGCCACGATCTGACCGGACTCGTTTAATTTTCTTTTCAAGTTGATTCTCAACTTCTGCCTTATAGATTTTAAAGTAGTGTAGAGCCTCATCTTTAGTATTTAACAGATACACATAGCAATATCTAGTGGAATCATCTATCAATGTCATGAAGTATTTCTTTCCACCTTTAGTCAACACACCATTCATCTCACAAAGATCAGAATGTATGAGTTCTAATGGTGCCAAGTGTCTCTCCTCCGCGGCCTTGTGAGGCTTGCGAGGTTGCTTAGCTTGCACACATGAAAGGCACTTAGAACCTTTGGCTAAGGTGAAACTCGGGATTAAATCCAACTTGGCTAGCCGCGTCATAACACCGAAACTAATGTGACAAAGACGTGAATGCCAAACTTCAGATTCATTAACATTCGAATGAATATGGTTCACGACTTTATTACAAAAATCTGTGAGGGAAAGGCGGAACATCCCTCCACTTTCATAACCTTTTCCAACAAAGAGTCCATATTTCGTAACAACTAATTTATTAGACTCTAAAACCAACTTAAACCCTTCTCTACATAGAAGGGAGCCACTAACGAGGTTCTTCTTGATGGCGGGGACATGCTGCACGTTCTTCAGTTGCACGATCCTTCCCGAAATAAACTTCAGATCGACCGTGCCAACACCGTGAACATAAGCACTCGCGCCATTCCCCATCAATACGGACCTGTGGCCTGTTACCTAGTAAGAAGTGAACAATGAAATGTCAGCACACACATGTACACCTGCACCTGTGTCCACCCACCAATCGGTGGGCTGAAACACTGAAAAAACAGTAAATAAATTACCGTACCCAGGTGCACCATTCTCATTGTTGTCCACAATCATGTTGATGGACTTGGAGTCCTGTCCTGACTTCTTGTACTTGTTTGGGCACTTGTTGGCCCAATGTTCAACCGAACCACAAGTAAAGCAGCCCTCATCCTTCTTGTTCTTCTTGAAGGTCTTCTTACCCTTCTTCTTAAAGTCGGTATTGTGTTGGACACCGTTCTTTCCCTTGGGCTTGTGGGAGTTTAAGTTCTTCTGGTTCACCATGTTGGCGACAGAAGTCCCTTCGGCCCCTTTTCCGTGCGAGTCCTTTGCCCTTAAATTTTGCTCAACACTCAGATGGCCAATGACATCCTCCACAGAGAATTCACGCCTCTAATGTTTCAGAGTGGTGGCAAAGTTCCTCCAGGAATTAGGGGGCTTAGTGATTATGCAGCCCGCGATAAACTTGCCCGGTAACTCGCACTTAAGAAGTTCAAGCTCCTTAACAATGCATATTATCTCATGAGCATGCTCCAATACAGGACGGTTTTCAACCATCTTGTAATCGTGGAACTGCTCTATAATATACATCTCGCTCCCGGCATCGGCGGCCCGGAACTTAGATTCGAGTGCCTCCCACAAGTCTTTGGCAACATGCACATGTAAATATGCGTCGACCAGTTTATCTCCGATCACGCTAAGAACTGCTCCGAGGAACACAACAGCGGCCTCCTTGAACGCCTTCTCTTGTTCAGAAGCAATCGTTCCCGTGGAGACACCGGTGACCCAGAACACGTTCATAGCCGTGAGCCATAAAGTGGTCTTAGTCTGCCAACGCTTAAAATATGAACCGGTAAACTTATCTGGTTTTAGTGCAGCGGCAAAGCCACTTGCCGAAAAATTCCTACACATAATAGGTTTTTGGATTGTTGAATAAATAGGCAATTTCTCGATTAAATTAATCCACGAGTAAATCACTAGCATGGCATTGACACAAATAAACGCATACTGATATTCAGTCAGGCTAGCACATACTACGCTAATTGCAGAAAGATCTACGTATAACGCTAGCATGGCTAAAACAGAAAACAGTAGGAGCGGGATAAACGAGTTATACCCTCCAGTAGGCCATGTAGAGGCTGCGGCTTTGGTGGCAGCAGCGGCGTCCTCGGCGGCCTTCTTGTCGGCTTCAGCTTTCTTGACGGCGGCACGTTCGGCGTCGGTGGACATGGTGATGATGAAGGCGACGTGGACGTAGAAGAAGTAGACGATCGAAAGCAAGCAGTCGCGTAATCGCTGCCCAAAAACCTACTCGCCCCTCACCCCGTACAGGAACCAGAAGGGCGTGGTTTCGGAGACCTGCTCTCCGGTCGACCGTGTACGCGGTGGACGGGATGAAGTCACCGGCGGCAGCAGCAGCAAGGGAATGACGGTGGGCGTGCGCGTGGGAGCAGATGTGATCTGTTCGTGGCGGCTGGGGTTAGGAGACACCGCACACTTATATAGGCGTAGCCGTGTGGAGAGACGTGGGCTCGACCCACGTCCGAGTCCGTGACAGCCCACGATCCGACGTCTCAGATCGTGGCCCAGCTGTCAGAGAACTATCCATTAGTGACTGGCAAAAATAAGCGCGTAGGTGTGAGCTCGGCTCGGCTCAATCCCGCAACCCGCGGCGCGTCATGACGAGGCGTGGCGAGGCGGATGGCGAAGGAGTGCGCGAGGGCCTCTTCTCTTCTCAAGCTCCAATAGCATGTAGAAGAGAAATCCTTATAAGAAGGTCCAACTCCTCTTCCACTTCCGGGGTGGGACTAAATTTCTCACTACACCTAGTGCCATATAATCTACATGGGCCCTTAGAGATTTTTTAGAAATTGCTATATGGGTCTAGTGCCCATCTCAAATTTCAGCAATTGCAACGGTTCTACACCTGACATGAGTGTATGTACTGCATCTGCTACACCGTTTATTTATTTTTCTTTGCAAGAAATAATGTGATGATCATCCATATCTTTTTGTTTAGGCTGTCAGCTGTGCTTGATTAATTAAGGTGTGAGGTACACCTAGATTAATCACAAAGCGTGGATAAATGACCATCCAACACTCTGGTCTGCTCCTTAATTAGACGTCATGTCTTATTCATGATTTGGAGCTACAACATATACACAATTGAAAATGGGTGACCAGAACACAAGTCCATGTACAGAGTTATGATCGAATTATATACACATTTGTATCATGGTATCTTAGTGGCAGGAAGATATATTTGTCTCCAGAAGTGACCCATTCACTATTTGTTGATGGGAATTTTTATTTCAAAGGTTCTGATTGGAAAAAGGGATACAGCTCTGTATCTCATATTTTTAGCAACCTGCAAAAAGTAAGATCTGCTGTTGTATTTATATTTTCTGTGGTATTTGATCTAACTTCCAAGCCATAGTCGTAAAATATCATATATATATATATATATATATATTGATTAGTATAATTGTCAGTGGTAATTATTCGTTCCAGATTTTCAGCTATTCTTTATTCGACCAATAGTTTGACATATACAAACTGACAAAATTGTTGGCGAGGAGCGCAATTATGCTACTTTATTTGCAACTATGTGACTCCTCCATGTTTTTCTCACAATGAATAATTTCTATTTCCTCGTTTCAAGTGTTTATTTCCATTCCCCTGCCAAGACAGGAAGATAGTGAGTATATTCGCTGATAGGCTCGGCAACCTGTGTATTGAATTTTTGTACTTCAGTTTCTTTCTACTTCTATGATGTTTATCTTATCTTTTCTTGCTTACAATTTTTTTTGAAAGATCCGGCTTTGGCCGGCTTCATTGATTTAGAAGGAAGCATATGGGAAACATGTGGGGATCAAGTGATCATGATAAAAAGGAAGAGCTCTCAGGAGCAGAGAGAAAAAAGGAGGAAAAAAACAACGGCAGCGTCGAGAGACGCCCCGCACTAGGTCACTCCCTCGCAGGTGCGTCCCCGAACGGGGGCTCTAGGCATGCGGCACTTGCAGACCTCCAAGACTGGAGATCGAGCCTAATGGCTTGAAGCATGTTATCAGTGTGCGCCGTTTTCCGTCTGAAAATGTATGCGTTCCGCTCCTTCTAGATGTGCCAAGCCACCAGCATGGCCATCGTTTTGGCTCCCCTCCTCTGGCCGGGCGGCGTGCGGCTGATCATCGACTGGCAATGCTGAAGAGAACTGTGGGCAGGCCGCCGGCTTGAGACCAGCTCCTCGCAGCCGCTCCATGTGGCAACCGTGCTCCACACCACCCTGGAGAAGGGGCAGTCCCAGATGAGATGCCGCGAAGATTCAAGGCTTCTGAAGCAGAGACTGTAGAATTAGCCGTTTGGCCATCCCCTCCTCTGTAACCTATCATTGCACCACACTCTGTCATTGTATAGCAGCCATGTAAACATCTTGACGGTGCCCGGCGCCCAGGCTTTCCAGATGATGTTGCTGTGGCCCGCGCTCGGAGTGTCTTTGAAGAACAGCTTGTACGCCGCCCCGGTCGAGTATGAGCTCCCTCCTCCTGTAGTCCAGGTGATTCGGTCAGCGACTTGGTTGTCAAGGGTGATGTGAGCCTCCTGGAGCCGTCACCATAGCCTGAGGAAATCAACAGCAATGGAGGCCGTGTCGCCGTGTCAGAGATCAAATATCCATTGATCGTTTGCAAGTGCAGCGGCAACCAATCTGCTTTTACGCCTCGAGTGCTTGAACAGGTTCGGGAAGCTGATGCTCAGAGGCGCGCTGTCGAGCCAGGGGCATGTCTAGAATCCTGCCATTTGGCCATCGTCGATGATGATCTTTGTGGCACTCGCGAACTGCTTCCGGTCACCTTCATCGCATGGCAAGGGGAAAGCCATCCAGGGCCTCATCGATTGCTTCCAGTGTTGGGGAACGTAGCAGAATTTTAAAATTTTCTACGCATCACCAAGATCAATCTATGGAGTCATCTAGCAACGAGGGAGAGAGGAGTGCATCTACATACCCTTGTAGATCGCGCGCGGAAGTGTTCAAGAGAACGGGGTTGATGGAGTCGTACTCGACGTGATCCAAATCACCGATGACCAAGTGCCGAACGGACGGCACCTCCACGTTCAGCACACGTACGGTTGGGAAGACGTCTCCTCCAACTTGATCCAGCAAGGGGAAAGGAGAGGTTGATGAAGATCCAGCAGCACGACGGCGTGGTGGTGGAAGCAACGGTGATCTCGGCAGGGCTTCGCCAAGCGCAGGGAGACGGGGGAGTGTCACGGGAGGGAGAGGGAGAGGCCAGGGGCTTGGGTGAGGCTGCCCTCCCTCCCCCCACTATATATAGGGTGCCTATGGGGGGCGCCGGCCCTAGGAGATCCAATCTCCTAGGGGGGCGGTGGCCAAGGGGGTGCCTTGCCCCCCAAGGCAAGGGTGGCGCCCCCCACCCCTAGGGTTTCCAACCCTAGGCGCAGGGGGAGGCCCAAGGGGGGCGCACCAGCCCACTAGGGGCTGGTTCCCCTCCCACCTCAGCCCATGGGGCCCTCCGGGATAGGTGGCCCCACCCGGTGGACCCCCGGGACCCTTCCGGTGGTCCCGGTACAATACCGATTACCCCAGAAACTTTCCCGATGGTCGAAACTTGACTTCCTATATATAAATCTTCACCTCCGGACCATTCTGGAACTCCTCGTGACGTCCGGGACTCCGAACAACTTTCGGGTTACCGTATGCTAATATCTTTACAACTCTAGCGTCACCAAACCTTAAGTGTGTAGACCCTACGGGTTCGGGAGACATGCAGACATGACCGAGATGCCTCTCCGGTCAATAACCAACAGCGGGATCTGGATACCCATGTTGGCTCCCACATGCTCCACGATGATCTCATCGGATGAACCACGATGTCGAGGATTCAATCAATCCGTATACAATTCCCTTTGTCAATCGGTACGTTACTTTCCCGAGACTCGATCGTCGGTATCCCAATACCTAGTTCAATCTCGTTACCGGCAAGTCACTTTACTCATGCCGTAATGCATGATCCCGTGATCAACCACTTGGTCACATTGAGCTCATTATGATGATGCATTACCGAGTGGGCCCAGAGATACCTCTCCGTCATACGGAGTCACAAATCCTAGTCTCGATTCGTGCCAACCCAACAGACACTTTCGGAGATACCTGTAATGTACCTTTATAATCACCCAGTTACGTTGTGACGTTTGGCACACCCAAGGCACTCCTACGGTATCCGAGAGTTGCACAATCTCATGGTCTAAGGAAATGATACTTGACATTCAAAAAAGCTACAGCAAACGAACTACACGATCTTTGAGCTAAGCTTAGGATTGGGTCTTGTCCATCACATCATTCTCCTAATGATGTGATCCACTTATCAATGACATCCAATGTCCATAGTCAGGAAACCATGACTATCCTTTGATCAACGAGCTAGTCAACTAGAGGCTCACTAGGGACGTGTTGTGGTCTATGTATTCACACATGTATTATGATTTCCGGATAACATAATTATAGCATGAACAATAGACAATTATCATGAACAAAGAAATATAATAATAACCATTTTATTATTTCCTCTAGGGCATATTTCCAACAGTCTCCCACTTGCACTAGAGTCAATATTCTAGTTACATTGTGATGAATCGAACACCCATGCAGTTCTGGTGTTGATCATGTTTTGCTCTAGGGAGAGGTTTAGTCAATGGATCTACCACATTCAGGTCCGTATGTACTTTACAAATCTCTATGTCTCCATTTTGAACACTTTCACGAATGGAGTTGAAGCGACGCTTGATATGTCTGGTCTTCCTGTGAAACCTGGGCTCCTTGGCAAGGGCAATAGCTCCAGTGTTGTCACAGAAGAGAGTCATCGGGCCCGACGCATTGGGTATGACTCCTAGGTCGGTAATGAACTCCTTCACCCAGACTGCTTCTTGTGCCGCCTCCGAGGCTGCCATGTACTCTGCTTCACATGTAGATCCCGCCACAACGCTTTGCTTGCAACTGCACCAGCTTACTGCCCCACCATTCAAAATATACACGTATCCGGTTTGTGACTTAGAGTCATCCAGATCTGTGTCGAAGCTAGCATCAACGTAACCCTTTACGACGAGCTCTTCGTCACCTCCATACACGAGAAACATGTTCTTAGTCCTTTTCAGGTACTTCAGGATATTCTTGACCGTTGTCCAGTGTTCCATGTCGGGATTACTTTGGTACCTTCCTACCAAACTTACGGCAAGGTTTACATCAGGTCTGGTACACAGCATAGCATACATGATAGACCCTATGGCCGAGGCATAGGGGACGACACTCATCTTTTCTCTATCTTCTGCCGTGGTCGGGCATTGAGCCGTGCTCAATCTCGTACCTTGCAATACAGGCAAGAACCCCTTCTTTGATTGATCCATTTTGAACTTCTTCAATATCTTGTCAAGGTACGTACTCTGTGAAAGACCAATGAGGCGTCTCGATCTATCTCTATAGATCTTGATGCCTAATATATAAGCAGCTTCTCCAAGGTCCTTCATTGAAAAACACTTGTTCAAGTAGGCCTTTATGCTTTCCAAGAATTCTATACCATTTCCCATCAACAGTATGTCATCCACATACAATATGAGAAATGCTACAGAGCTCCCACTCACTTTCTTGTAAATGCAGACTTCTCCATAAGTCTGCGTAAACCCAAACGCTTTGGTCATCTCATCAAAACGAATGTTCCAACTCCGAGATGCTTGCACCAACCCATAAATCAAGCGTTGGAGCTTGCATACCTTGTCAGCATTCTTAGGATCAACAAAACCTTCCGGCTGCATCATATACAATTCTTCCTTAAGGAAACCATTAAGGAAAGCCGTTTTGACGTCCATTTGCCATATCTCATAATCATAGAATGCGGCAATTGCTAACATGATTCGGACGGACTTCAGCTTCGCTACGGGTGAGAAAGTCTCATCGTAGTCAACCCCTTGAACTTGTCGATAACCCTTAGCGACAAGCCGAGCTTTATAGATGGCCACATTACCATCCGCGTCTGTCTTCTTCTTAAAGATCCATTTATTTTCTATGGCTCGCCGATCATCGGGCAAGTCAGTCAAAGTCCACACTTCGTTTTCATACATGGATCCTATCTCGGATTTTATGGCTTCCAGCCATTTGTTGGAATCCGGGCCCGCCATCGCTTCTTCATAGTTCGAAGGTTCGCCGTTGTCTAGCAACATGATTTCCAAGACAGGGTTGCCGTACCACTCTGGTGCGGAACGTGTCCTCGTGGACCTACGAAGTTCAGTAGTAACTTGATCTGAAGTTTCATGATCACCATCATTAACTTCCTCTCTAGTCGGTGCAGGCACCTCAGAAACATTTTCTTGAGCTGTGCCACTTACCGGTTCAAGAGGTAATACTTCATCAAGTTCTACTTTCCTCCCACTTATTTCTTTCGAGAGAAACTCTTTCTCTAGAAAGGACCCATTCTTGGCAACAAAGATCTTGCCTTCGGATCTGAGGTAGAAGGTATACCCAACAATTTCTTTAGGGTATCCTATGAAGACGCATTTTTCCGACTTGGGTTCGAGCTTTTCAGGTTGAAGTTTCTTGACATAAGCATCGCATCCCCAAACTTTTAGAAATGACAGCTTAGGTTTCTTCCCAAACCATAATTCATACGGTGTCGTCTCAACGGATTTAGATGGAGCCCTATTTAAAGTGAATGCGGCAGTCTCTAAAGCATAGCCCCAAAATGACAGCGGTAAATCGGTAAGAGACATCATAGATCGCACCATATCCAATAGAGTGCGATTACGACGTTCGGACACACCATTACGCTGAGGTGTTCCAGGCGGCGTGAGTTGTGAAACTATTCCACATTTTCTTAAGTGTGTGCCAAATTCGTGACTCAAGTATTCTCCCCCACGATCTGATCGCAAGAACTTGATTTTCTTGTCACGTTGATTCTCAACCTCACTCTGAAATTCCTTGAACTTTTCAAAGGTCTCAGACTTGTGTTTCATTAAGTAGACATACCCATATCTACTTAAGTCATCAGTGAGGGTGAGAACATAACGATAGCCACCGCGAGCCTCAACACTCATTGGACCGCACACATCAGTATGTATGATTTCTAATAAGTTGGTTGCTCGCTCCATTGTTCCTGAGAACGGAGTCTTGGTCATTTTACCCATGAGGCATGGTTCGCACGTGTCAAATGATTCATAATCAAGAGACTCTAAAAGTCCATCTGCATGGAGCTTCTTCATGTGTTTGACACCTATGTGACCAAGGCGGCAGTGCCACAAATATGTGGGACTATCATTATCAACCTTACATCTTTTGGTATTCACACTATGAATATGTGAAGCATTACGCTCGAGATTCATTAAGAATAAACCATTCACCATTGGAGCATGACCATAAAACATATCTCTCATATAAATAGAACAACCATTATTCTCGGATTTAAATGAGTAGCCATCTCGAATTAAACGAGATCCTGATACAATGTTCATGCTCAAAGCTGGCACTAAATAACAATTATTGAGGTTTAAAACTAATCCCGTAGGTAAATGTAGAGGCAGCGTGCCGACGGCGATCACATCGACCTTGAAACCATTCCCGACGCGCATCGTCACCTCGTCCTTCGCCAGTCTCCGCTTATTCCGCAGCTCTTGCTTCGAGTTACAAATGTGAGCAACCGCACCGGTATCAAATACCCATGAGCTACTACGAGTACTGGTAAGGTGCACATCAATTACATGTATATCACATATACCTTTAGTGTTGTCGGCCTTCTTGTCCGCTAAGTATTTGGGGCAGTTCCGCTTCCAGTGACCACTTTCCTTGCAATAAAAACACTCAGTCTCGGGCTTGGGTCCATTCTTTGGCTTCTTCCCAGCATCTTGCTTACCGGGCGCGGCAACTCCCTTGCCGTCCTTCTTGAAGTTCTTCTTACCCTTGCCTTTCTTGAACTTAGTGGTTTTATTCACCATCAACACTTGATGTTCCTTTTTTATTTCCACCTCTACTGATTTCAGCATTGAATACACCTCAGGAATGGTCTTTTCCATCCCCTGCATATTGAAGTTCATCACAAAGCTCCTGTAGCTCGGTGGAAGTGACTGAAGAATTCTGTCAATGACCGCGTCATCCGGGAGATTAACTCCCAGCTGAGTCAAGCGGTTATGCAACCTAGACATTTTGAGTATGTGCTCACTGACAGAACTATTTTCATCCATCTTACAGCTGAAGAACTTGTCAGAAACTTCATATCTCTCGACCCGGGCATGAGCTTGGAAAACCATTTTCAGCTCTTCGAACATCTCATATGCTCTGTGTCTCTCAAAACGCTTTTGGAGCCCCGGTTCTAAGCTGTAAAGCATGCCGCACTGAATGAGGGAGTAATCATCGGCACATGACTGCCAAGCGTTCATAACGTCTTGGTTCTCTGGGACAGGTGCGTTACCTAGCGGTGCTTCTAGGACATAATCTTTCTTGGCAGCTATGAGGATGATCCTCAGGTTCCGGACCCAGTCCGTATAGTTGCTGCCATCATCTTTCAGCTTGGTTTTCTCTAGGAACGCGTTGAAGTTGAGGACAACGTGGGCCATTTGATCTACAAGACATATTGTAAAGATTTTGGACTAAGTTCATGATAATTAAGTTCATCTAATCAAATTATTCAATGAACTCCCACTCAGATAGACATCCCTCCAGTCATCTAAGTGAAACATGATCCGAGTTAACTAGGCCGTGTCCGATCATCACGTGAGACGGACTAGCCAACATCGGTGAACATCTTCATGTTGATCGTATCTTCTATACGACTCATGCTCGACCTTTCGGTCTTCCATGTTCCGAGGCCATGTCTGTACATGCTAGGCTTGTCAAGTCAACCTAAGTGTATTGCGTGTGTAAATCTGGCTTACACCCGTTGTATTCGAACGTTAGAATCTATCACACCCGATCATCACGTGGTGCTTCGAAACAACGAACCTTAGCAACGGTGCACAGTTAGGGGGAACACTTTCTTGAAATTATTACGAGGGATCATCTTATTTAAGCTACCGTCGTTCTAAGCAAATAAGATGTAAAACATGCTAAATATCACATGCAATCAAATAGTGACATGATATGGCCAATATCATTTGCTCCTTTTGATCTCCATCTTCGGGGCTCCATGATCATCGTTGTCACCGGCATGACACCATGATCTCCATCATCATGATCTCCATCATCGTGTCTTCTTGAAGTTGTCCCGTCATCTATTACTTCTACTACTATGGCTAATGCTTTAGCAATAAAGTAAAATAATTACATGACGTTTATGTTGACACGCAGGTCATAAATAAATAAAGACAACTCCTATGGCTCCTGCCGGTTGTCATACTCATCGACATGCAAGTCGTGATTCCTATTACAAGAACATGATCATCTCATACATCACATATATCATTCATCACATCCTTTTGGCCATATCACATCACACGGCACATGCTGCAAAAACAAGTTAGACGTCCTCTAATTGTTGTTGCAAGTTTTTACGTGGCTGCTATAGGTTTCTAGCAAGAACGTTTCTTACCTACGCCAAAACCACAACGTGAATTGCCAATTTCTATTTATCCTTCATAAGGACCCTGTTCATCGAATCCGATCCGAATAAAGTGGGAGAGACAGACACCCGCCAGCCACCTTATGCAACTAGTGCATGTCAGTCGGTGGAACCAGTCTCACGTAAGCGTACGTGTAAGGTCGGTCCGGGCCGCTTCATCCCACGATGCCGCCGAATCAAGATAATACTAGTAACGGCAAGCAAATTGACAATATCGATGCCCACAACTGCTTTGTGTTCTACTCGTGCATAGTAACTACGCATAGACCTAGCTCATGATGCCACTGTTGGGGAACGTAGCAGAATTTTAAAATTTTCTACGCATCACCAAGATCAATCTATGGAGTCATCTAGCAACGAGGGAGAGAGGAGTGCATCTACATACCCTTATAGATCGCGCGCGGAAGCGTTCAAGAGAACGGGGTTGATGGAGTCGTACTCGACGTGATCCAAATCACCGATGACCAAGTGCCGAACGGACGGCACCTCCGCGTTCAACACACGTACGATTGGGAAGATGTCTCCTCCAACTTGATCCAGCAAGGGGAAAGGAGAGGTTGATGAAGATCCAGCATCACGACGGCGTGGTGGTGGAAGCAACGGTGATCTCGGCAGGGCTTCGCCAAGCGCAGGGAGACGGAGGAGTGTCACGGGAGGGAGAGGGAGAGGCCAGGGGCTTGGGTGCGGCTGCCCTCCCTCCCCCCCACTATATATAGGGTGCCTAGGGGGGCGCTGGCCCTAGGAGATACAATCTCCTAGGGGGACGGCGGCCAAGGGGGTGCCTTGCCCCCCAAGGCAAGGGTGGCGCCCCCCACCCCTAGGGTTTCCAACCCTAGGCGCAGGGGGAGGCCCAAGGGGGGCGCACCAGCCCACTAGAGGCTGGTTCCCCTCCCACCTCAGCCCATGGGGCCCTCCGGGATAGGTGGCCCCACCCGGTGGACCCCCGGGACCCTTCCGGTGGTCCCGGTACAATACCGATTACCCCCGAAACTTTCCCGATGGCCGAAACTTGACTTCCTATATATAAATCTTCACCTCCGGACCATTCTGAAACTCCTCGTGACGTCCGGGAGCTCATCCGGAACTCCGAACAACTTTCGGGTTACCGTATGCTAATATCTTTACAACCCTAGCGTCACCAAACCTTAAGTGTGTAGACCCTATGGGTTCGGGAGACATGCAGACATGACCGAGATGCCTCTCCGGTCAATAACCAACAGCGGGATCTGGATACCCATGTTGGCTCCCACATGCTCCATGATGATCTCATCGGATGAACCACGATGTCGAGGATTCAATCAATCCGTATACAATTCCCTTTGTCAATCGGTACATTACTTGCCCGAGACTCGGTCGTCGGTATCCCAATACCTAGTTCAATCTCGTTACCGGCAAGTCACTTTACTCGTGCCGTAATGCGTGATCCCGTGATCAACCACTTGGTCACATTGAGCTCATTACGATGATGCATTACCGAGTGGGCCCAGAGATACCTCTCCGTCATACGGAGTGACAAATCCCAGTCTCGATTCGTGCCAACCCAACAGACACTTTCGGAGATACCTGTAATGTACCTTTATAGTCACCCAGTTACGTTGTGATGTTTGGCACACCCAAGGCACTCCTACGGTATCCGGGAGTTACACAATCTCATGGTCTAAGGAAATGATACTTGACATTCGAAAAAGCTACAGCAAACGAACTACACGATCTTTGAGCTAAGCTTAGGATTGGGTCTTGTCCATCACATCATTCTCCTAATGATGTGATCCCGTTATCAATGACATCCAATGTTCATAGTCAGGAAACCATGACTATCCGTTGATCAACGAGCTAGTCAACTAGAGGCTCACTAGGGACGTGTTGTGGTCTATGTATTCACACATGTATTACGATTTCCGGATAACATAATTATAGCATGAACAATAGACAATTATCATGAACAAAGAAATATAATAATAACCATTTTATTATTTCCTCTAGGGCATATTTCCAACAGTCTCCCACTTGCACTAGAGTCAATATTCTAGTTACATTGTGATGAATCGAACACCCATGCAGTTCTGGTGTTGATCATGTTTTGCTCTAGGGAGAGGTTTAGTCAACGGATCTACCACATTCAGGTCCGTATGTACTTTACAAATCTCTATGTCTCCATTTTGAACACTTTCACGAATGGAGTTGAAGCGACGCTTGATATGTCTGGTCTTCCTGTGAAACCTGGGCTCCTTGGCAAGGGCAATAGCTCCAGTGTTGTCACAGAAGAGAGTCATCGGGCCCGACGCATTGGGTATGACTCCTAGGTCGGTAATGAACTCCTTCACCCAGACTGCTTCTTGTGCTGCCTCCGAGGCTGCCATGTACTCTGCTTCACATGTAGATCCCGCCACAACGCTTTGCTTGCAACTGCACCAGCTTACTGCCCCACCATTCAAAATATACACGTATCCGGTTTGTGACTTAGAGTCATCCAGATCTGTGTCGAAGCTAGCATCAACGTAAGAAGATAGTGCATTGCTTGATGCAGAGACCGAGTCTTTCTTTTTTTAAGAAAAAAAATAAGAAGATAGTAAATTAAAAAAAAAGTATGCACAAAATAGAGCATGTTGATGTTCGCATACTTGGACTCTCGGAGGATATAAACACGCGCGCACGGGATAGAGACAACTTATTACGACCTTGAGCTCGAGAGATAAGGATGCAGATGTAGCAGAGTCTATCTCAATGAATTGTGTTGATTCATGTATATCATCCATGTCAGCTAAAAAAAATGTATACCATCCATCTGCCCGCAAAAAAGAAGTATATCATCCTTCAACTGTGGTTCATAAATACTAGGATAATAAGTCTACAAAATTTAAAACACGACCGAGTTGTAAGTTCTAAACAAGAGCTGTCGCAAATGAATATACATAGTCCTAACCGTGCGTGCATTCACCGCGACAAGTATATTTATACGTGCATTTCGTCCTGAGGGTGACACACATACAGTACAGAGTTCTGTATTGTTCTACGCACCCTATCCGAGTTTGGCCACAATCCTGAGAGTTCCTCACCACTGCTCAGTGCTGACATATACAGTGGCATGCGACGTACACATGCTACAGACGCTGTTTCTAGTGTTGTGTCTATTCATTTTACCAAAAATAAATAAGGAAATACGCAAACAAAAAGATGAAAAGAAACAGAACTTGTTTTTCTCATGTACACGTCGATCAGTACGTATTCAGTAAGAGTACTACTCAGTTAGCAGCCAGGGCCTGCACTTCTCTCGCCATATCCGCGATCATCCGGCCGGGGCGGCGACCCCGAGTCGTGCGCCGGCGTCGACGAAGACGACTGCCCCGGTGTCTTCCCGCCGGCTGCAACAGCCCGCAGGTCCACGTCACCGCTCTGCAGTATGTGCGCATACCGGTGGAGGTCCGGGAACTCCTCCCGAGCAACGGCTGCCAGGGAGTTAATCTGCGGACGGAAGGCCACCACCACGGGTCGCTGCTGCTGCCGCATCGACGGCGATGCCCCGCCTCCGGGCGCCAGGAGCTGGCCGACGGCATGGCGGGGTGGCGCAGGCGCACCGCCGGCGCCAGGGAAGTTGAGCTTGGCCTTGGCGCCCTTGAAGCGGAGCGCGGCGGCGTCGTAGGCGCGTGCGGCGTCCTCGGCCGTGTCGAAGGTGCCCAGCCATACGCGCGCCGCCTTCACGGGGTCGCGGATCTCCGCCGCCCACTTGCCCCACGGCCGCTGCCGTACGCCACGGTACCGCGGACGCTGCTGCTGCTGCTCCGACGCCGTTGACGACGACGACGTCGCCGCCACGGCCAGAGGAGCGCTGTGTTGGCGGGTCACAGCTGTTTCACCCATCAGTACATGCATGCATGTTGACACACGATGTCAAAGATCAAATACTTGAAAAATGATTGTGTTAATTGAATATCATACTTTTTAACAAAAGGCATCCACTGCCCAGTTTCTTTTTATAAAGCTCAACCAGTAAATTTTTGTTGAGTATTCCCTCTGTAAAGAAATATAAAAACATTTAGATCACTAAAATAGTAATCTAAAATCTTTTATAGTATCATACTTGAGCTGATGGAGCATTAGTTAGTTTTTTTCTTTGCCATGTTGGAGGATGATTGTAACTTGAAAGATTGTCCTGCCACGTAGGCTGACACATGGACAATAATGCAGACGCAAATGGCTGTCAGGGATCTACAGTTGGCGAGTTCCAAAGTCTAAACTTCTCCAAAACAAAGCTCGACACGTGCCTCCTGAGCGTACGAAATCTCGTTTCCCTTCCTTTCGTTTTGCATTTTTTTTCTGCTTCCCTGTTCGCCTTATCGATCTAGAGTTCTCTATACGGAATCACACACGGATCGCGTAGAATCATCTAGATCAGCACGCAAAGATTCCAAGGACATCAAAAGGAACCCCCCAAAAAAAAGCTGTGTGGAAGCTGCAGCATGCACAAATCGAGCAACGTATACAGCACCTTGCTGCCCGGGCGCGGTTGCACCGGCGGCGGCCGCCGGTCCCGGTCGAGTGGAGCTGATGACGTGGGTGAGCGCCGCCACCATGACGGCGAGCTCGTACTGCTGGTGCTGGTAGCTCGTCGTCGCAACGCCAACGCCAGCAGCCTCCTCCCCGACGACCTCCGGCTCTCCATGCCCATGGTGGTCACCTCGTTGTTGCGCCGGCGGCGGCGGCGGCGGCGGCGGACGAGGTGATGGCGGCGGGCCTCTGCTGTCGCGACGGTGCCCCGGAGCCGGAGGAGGAGCGCTTCCGCTTCCGCTCGGATGATCCACGCTTGCTGCCCTGTCGGTTGTCACCGGCGTCCGGCGCCACCCGCGGACAGGACAAGGCCGATCGATGGATAATGCGGATGTGTCCTTCGCCTAGTAGCTGCTTCTGTTTGTCCTGGAGAGTAAAGACCAGGGGCCTATAGCGAGCTAGCTAGCGGAGATAAGGATGGGACAGACCCCCTCGACTCTCGAGTGCGTGGGACTGGGGCACTCCTTCCTTCCTGAACCTTCCCTTTATAACCAAGCCACCTGCTACTGGTTACGGTTTTGCTAAGTTTAAGTTCAACAAATGCTACATCAACCGAGAGTTACTTAGGACATGTACAATGGTTGATAAGACAGTCTTATCTTAAGTCTTGTATATAATTTAGAGATAATAAAAAAATAAGACTACAATGGGTTATATATTAGCCTTATCTTCAATAACTAGTCATTCCTTAAAATATGGTGAGACAAATTGTGCTAAGAGATCATCTCTTGTCTTATCTTAAATAAGAAAAGATAAGCCTTTTTTATGAGTTCTCTCTTCTTCACATCATCATTTATCCTACATGACACTCCTAAGATAACGTCATTATACTACATGCCCTTAAGAATTACGGGATGATCTCTAGCTGGCAGTTTTTCATTGGACTAGGGGAGAAAGGGGCCCCACCTTCGGTGAAATTAGGGGGGCGGTGTGGAGAGATTTCATGATAAGTACTCCCTTCGTAAACTAATATAAGAGTGTTTAGATCACTATTTTATGATCTAACCGCTCTTATATTAATTTACGGAGGGAGTATCTAAACGTTTGTGTGTTTAGCATTTTTGGTTTAAGTTAGACTTAACTGATGTGAGCAATGCTACACGTACGGATGGCCTTTTACGGGACTAGTAAACGTGTACGTGCAACGCACGTCTCGATCAAAGCAGCCTCTCAGATTTATGTGAGTACTGAATTCTTAATTCATATTCTAGAAATTTGGGGAAAAAGAATATCTATAGTGCCCGCATCTCTAAAGGTCAATTTTAATACAAACCATCATTTATCTTTTGATGATGGCATTTGAAGTTCAAGAAGACCAAAATGATCTTATAGTAAAGATTTCAGGATATCTAATTTTTCTTGTCTGAACTTGAAGGACTTATAATGAGTATAGGTATTGTCCAAGTGAACATGGAAGAGATGCAAAATTTTAATAAAGATAAAAAAATAGTTGTCCTGGAAAAACTAAATCTCGATCCCTCTTGGGTTCGGGCTACATGTTATCTTCACAAGTTGAATTGTTGGGCTCGACTACAACACCACTAGTGGAAACACAGCGAGCTAAAAGAGTTCGCTAGCCAGGACTATTTTGCTCCCATTCTGAGTTTGTCTCATCTCATGTAGTGCAACATTCTGAACAAAAATGAAGAAATGGAATTTAACATATTTGTATGACCTGCATGCAACAAGCTACCTTTTCTCTAAGCTAAGCTTAGTTCTGGAAGGATTAAACATGAATTAAACTTTTCATATGAACATCCTAACTGTGGAGAAAAGTCTAGTGTTCTAGAATGACAAACTGTGCAATAAGTTAAAAAGCCCTAAGTCATGTGCTACAACAATAATTGGTTAGCTAACCAGGAAAGAGAAAATAAAAACACGTGAAATTTAGGAAGACGAAAGGCAGACAAAATAAATTTCTAATGAGATGCATATACCCTCAGGAAAATAAATCGCACCAATATCATGCCGGACACATAAGTAACTTGCAGACTAAAAATGAAGGAAATGCATAATGTGATGCAACTATGAGTACATATTCCATTTGAAGCAACCTCATGTCAGTTAACTCACAAAAATTGAGGGGAAAAAGAGCATGCGTGCCGTATTTGGCTGCTGAACTTAAGCTCCTCCTCTATCCATTTTAGAGCCCCATTCTTAAAATAAAACAGAGTTATTGTTCATGCACAAAAATCTGATCATGACACCAGCCGAGGGGGTGTTTAAAAATTAATCGAGGAAGTGCCTTAGCATGATGTTTTGATTGGATAGAAAATTCTAAACAAACAGACTGTTTACAGAGATTTTATGGGTCTTTTCCTAACTAAATTTCTCCCCTTCGTATTTTTGTGAGGGTGGGCCCCACACCTTATTTCTATCTGATCAAAACATGCCAGCTAAGCCACACCATTGATCCCGTAAAAATCCATCCATATGCGTGTAGCATTGCTCTAACTGATGCTATTCGTCAATCCTATGGCCTGCAGATTTTGATCGATCACACACAACTGTAGTTGCACGCCTATGCAACAAGGCACAACTATAGTTGCATGTCCGCTAGTCGAACACAACTACAGTTATATGTCCGCCGGTTCTACGCAATTTGCATGTCCAGTAACCACACGCAATTGTCTTGTGGTTATACTTATACATCAGTCGGTGCGCAACTATATTTACGTATTTTATTTATTTTTAGCGTCAATTGAAAAGTCCACAAATATTATATTCATGTATGAAAAAGTAAATAAAAAGTTGGGAAAAGGAAAATATTTAAAAACTAAAATAAAAGGATAAAAGTGACAATATCACTCGATTTAGACTTGATCGGGTTAATTGATATCCAGCCACACCCTAGTTGGTGGAAAAGTTTTACCACAGTTTTTCTCATGCCAAATATTAGAAAGCACGGCAGAAAAGTTAAGTGTGAATGAACAAACAGAAGGCTGCAATGAAAGTGTAGCGTCTCACGGCACTGGTTTTGTCTGCGTGTAAACTGGTTGATTTTCTCATGTCGAAATCGATGAAAGAAGACACCTGATTCAAAATTTATTTTCTCCACCTCTTTTACGATAAATCATTAGGTGAGTCTGCTTAGGCAAAAATAATAGTCTTATGCGACTTAACCAAACCAATAAAAATAAATTCAAAGTGAAAGTAAAAGATTTGCCTTATTTATTACTCACTCTGTAAAGAAATATAAAAGCGTTTAAATCACTAAATTAATGGTCTAAGCACTCTAATATCGTTTTACAGAGGGAGTAATTAAGAAAGAGTTTATAGTTGCTTTTTTTACAGACAAAAACAATAATGAAATGACAATAAATAGTGCCAAAGTTTGGCAGTACAGTACATAGCTAGGGCCGTCATAATGAGTTACCCTTGTCGATGGGCGATGGCTATACTTCCGTTGTCGAATGCCTCACCGGTTGCCACCATTGACCACTTTTCTCTGTCTGTACTTATCGTCTCTAGGCAGCAGGACGCGCCGATGATTGTCGCCGTTGGTATTTTTCATGGGTTCTGCCTTTTCACACTCATCACTCATCGTGTCTAATTTGTAATCCAGTTTAGTCATGTGCTCGCACAAAAAACAGGACAAGAATGAATTTTCTTCTACATCGGGGAGACATCACTGTCTGATAAAGTAAAAAAAGGGTAATACGCCGCCGGTTCTTCTTTGGCTAGGACTGACACGTGATATAATGATCCGTCTGAGTTTTGAAAGACATGGTTTATCTTACCATGGTCTTCGAGACTAGACTTATTTTTGGTCGTTAGCTTCTGTTGACGCTGCAAGGTCTTAGAACGCGAATCAAGGCCCTATATAAATATATCAGTCCATACGTAGTCCATATTAAAACATCCAGAACACCTTATAATTCGAAACGGAGGTACTGTCCATTTCGTAGACAAAAGTAAGTGTCATGTTAATTTCTCCTTCTGTATGGTATATGCATATACTAGTATCAGCTTGCTAGCGTACCTTAATTGACTTTGACCTCTTGATTTTCTTCAAAATGATATTGCAATTTGCTCAACCAACGCTCAATGATGCACTTTAAACTTCTTGTATTTCCCTGCTAATATTTTTCTGATTGGAGCAGATATGAGATCTCACAGTCACAGAAGCCCCTGCATCAAAGCCAAACTCGGAAAGCAACCGCCTTCAGCAAAATACAGAAAGTACGGAACTCAGGAAACCACGAGGAAGTTGCATCACGTCTCCTCAGGTTCAAGTCATTGACTTGGAGTCCTCGGCGTTCACACAAGGTCAAGATAATCTAGTGGCCTTTTCCCCCTTCAGAGACAGCAAATAAAGCACCCACGCCCACTGTCCTTTCTAACATGTCGTTTTATAACTTGTCCAACGCAGTCGACATTGCAACAAAACGATGGCCACTGGTACGTGCAGCATGTTTCAAATTAAATTTGACATCACACTACTTGCATCAGTCTGCGTATTTGAAAAGGCGATGATGAAAAAAGAGGTATACACTCTCGAGAGGTTATCCTTCCGTCTGTTGCTTGCTTCAGCTGCCAAACTGAAGGCGCGAGCAACGGAATACAGTTAAAGATGACATGCTCAGCACCAATTTATTTAAGCTTACTTGCCATGACGTAAAATATGAAAGTAACCACTGGTCGCATAGACTACTAGCCCAAACACGGAGTGATGACGAATATGGCCTGTGCAACTGGAAGTGTTGTTTAATGTATCAACCGCCAGTGGGTGATTGATGCACACTCCACTCGTTGGCGCGCAATGCATCATGCATTGCATTTAGGGCTTCTTGTTAAACATAGTTCCCATTGACTTGTTAACAATCGAGATGGGACAGTTGTTGGAATCCGATTCTCCTTCTAGAAGCAAAACTGACCAGGGCATCAAGAACCAAACAAGTCCCTAGCCAAAGGAATGAATAAGCAGTTGAGCATGTAAACATTGCGATGCACACAATAAGAATCCGGTTATGGAGCCCAATTCTACAACAAACTATGTAACTATGGTGTATTTCCCAGTGGTGGGTGAGATTAATCACAAGCCATTACGCCACCTGACAGTAGGTCAGTAGCTAGTTTCTGAACAATGCAAAATTCCAACATTATACATATACCCCCCCCCCAAAAAAAAAATCCTGCTCGTTGGTTATCTAAGAACAATGTTTTCAACCTATCTATACCCCTCAAATATCAAGAGTTGGGGCCTGGCAATATATCCAGTTGTAAAAGGAAACATCAGAATGATTCTCTAGGTAGTAAGCCTGCGTGTACATGTCTGAGCTACTATCTGAACTCACCGGAAACAGTATACAGGAGGAGAGGCCATGATGCATTGCTGTATGAGTGATAATTGCTCCCTGAATCAAGACGCTGTGCAGCTCGCGACTCTGATGAAGAACAGTTTCTTCTGAAGATTGGGCATAACGCCCACTGCAGTAGCAACTCAGCCACAATGCGATCTATTAGTGCTACCAATTGGAAGGTGGCCGTGTAGACTAGCCCTTGTGTTATATGGGCTCATTTGTACTACAACTTGAACTCACAAAAGCAATGTTCAGGGAGAGCTAATCCCCTCCCCATGATATAATCCTCTCGGTGAGCATCCCACATGGCCTTAGCTAGTTGGTCCCCTGCCAGTCCAGCAGCCGTGTAGTTTGCGAAGGCCCTCCTACTCAAGACCAATGTCTTCTGCAGCCCTTGCATTGTTCTCATTGCAGTTACCATCTTATCCATATTTCCAAAGAATGTGGTAACATAAGCATCGCTGTTGACTGAAACATAGTAGTCGAGAGCAGCTTTTGTGTTGCCATGCATCCTCTCAAAATCTTCATGAGTCAGGAGAGACGATTTAGTATACATATTTTTGTAGATCGAAGTGAAGCCCTCGAGTTCCATTAACCCATCCCCAGCAGCTAAATAAATGTTTGTCTCCGTAGGAATACCTAGTGCTTGGAGGATAAATGCTGTTTCACTTGGTGTTAGAGGGCACTTTCCACGGTTCCTCCACAGACGAGCAGCATCACCAATCAATACATTCCTGTCCTCCCCACGTGCAGCTTCAATCACATCCAGTGATTTGGAAGAAAGGGCACTGTATTCACATCGACTGTAGGCAACCATATCTGGTTCAAATCTAAGGTGAAGTGATAAGAAAGGTTTTGGTATCGCTTGGAGAAGCTCCATAGCTTTGGCTTCCACCTTCTTGTTCAACTGGAGTGCATTGTAGCAACCTTGGCAGTAACAAGCTTTCACATGTGCTGGATATCTGATAAAATACAGGCATATACATCAGCATGGGGAAAAGGCAGACCCAAGGTGAATAATTACCACAGTAAAAAGTTTAAAATTGACAACACACCAAGAATTCAGCAATCAAATCAATGACACAATGAATAGAAAAGTTAGCAATGCAATTTTTAGGTTCATAAGATATTGCGAGTAACCATGAAATCATTGTTGCATTGCAAAGAGCTAACTATAGAGGTAACACCAACTAAGTTTATACTACTAGTTATCTCAATGGTTTTATTCTCCGCAAATCTGCATCTTGCGGATTATACCTGTGAAAAGTATTCTTGGACTGATGACAATCATTAGAACAGAACCCAGCACAAATTTATCAGTAGGTCATCATATCACAAAGCAGACAACAAATCAAGATTAGGTAAGTTGATGAAGTGGTTGGAGTTAGTAAAGAAGTCATGTAACCAACAAATTTAGGGCACGTGAAAGTCTTGCATTGCATGAACTGACATCTTAGTTAAACAAAGTTATCACTCAAGAATATAGCGTATCGGTGTATTTATTCCAATTATGTGAGCTCAAGATGATTGCAAAGGGAAAGGGGGAAGGGCTATAAAGCTATGAAGATAACTTTTATATGAGAGTGTACAGTTTTGGATAGTAACGCAGCATGCCAAATTCGAAGGTTGATAGTCAGAATCGTGATTCTGAATCGGATCGGGGCCCTAATGGTAGGGTCGCATATCGCAGAATCTTCACTACGAAAATCACAGAAACATAGATTTTACCAAACAGAATCATAGAATCATGAGTTAGTTTGGATTGTCAAGTCGTAGAATCGTACAACAGAATCGCGATTCTGACTACTTTTAACATATTCACTCCTAATTTGCACTGAGAAAAAAAAGATAAATACAGGGAAATAATTTGCATGGTTACATCACACATCTAAACAAAGACAAATACGACAAATACATATGATTTTCTACACTGCTTGATGATACTATGTCTCATGTATGCCAACTTAAGAATGCAGTCAATGACACCACGAATCTGCTTCATACAAGGAACACCTACTACTGCAATATATATTTTTCGAAAGGATTACTGCAATCTATCTACTTTAAGTTACAGGTAGATATACGTGCCCTCGAAAGATATAAGAATTTTAGCACTGGAGAACTTCATCGCCAGCCTTATTACTCCCTCCAATCCGAATTAATTGATGCAGCCTCTATACAATGACATTATGCTAAGATCGGAGGGAGTATTCTATATCCATCCTTCACATTATGCTAAGATCCTCAGCAGCAGATACAACTCAAGACCTTTGATGTGAACAATGAACAAAATAGCTTGGAAAATAATAAATGGACAGTATGACTAAGATAATTGGTATTATGAAAATGGAAAGTAGATTTCAGGTATCAACTAGATAACTCGGCAATACCTATCTTTTCTTTGGCTCATGGCAGGTGTCAGAGAAATGTATCGATGTTCTAAAAGAGCTGGAAGAACTGTTTCTACATAATCAAAATGTCCTTTCCGTTTTCGGCAATCGACCTTAAATGGCTCTTTCAACGATATCTCCTCGGGCATATCCTTCACCACTTCCACATAACCTCTAGTTTGCTCAATGAAGTGATCAACATCAAACACGTCTGCAAAACCACTGACAAAGCATTCTGATAAGCACATGATTAGTTTTTGAACAGAAGTGCACTACATAGAAACAACAGTAGAAGCCTTCGTTTCACCCCAAGTGACTCCAGTACCTAGACTCATTCCAGTATGCAGCAACCTCAAACTTGGGCAGAACCATTGTCGCGTTCAGAAGACGTGCAACCGCAATTCCATCGCACAGCTGCAGAACAATTGCGCCAGAGGCCAGAATAATTACAACCGAGGAACTTGTAACATAGCCAATCGACAACGCACACCACTGCACAACATTCTATACAATGCTACCTATTTCCTAAAGCTAAATCATATGATCCCACTATTGACTCCACGAGCCTATACTTGTCACTTGTGCATTCAGTACATGGCCAGATGATCCAAGTTTAACAGTACATACATAAGAAAAGGAAGTCTTACTCCATTACAAGGAGGATAAACCAAGTTTAACATACATCGCGCCGCAGCTGGTTGAGGCCGCCGTAGCAATCTATCCTGATGTAGCCATTCCTCGTCGACGGAGCTGCTGAAGGAGAGCGGGGACAGAAACCAATCATCACCACAACCCAAGCCAATCCTAAACTCTGACCGAAAACCACGAAGCACACAAGGCCTCACCGGGCATTGCCGTCTGCCACCACTCGCACGGCCGCCACTCCGCCAAACGCCGCTGCGCCCATATGAGCCGCGACCCCGACGGCGAATGCTCCCTGCGGGAAAATCCCAATGCGGGGGATCTGTAACTTCCAGGAAGAGTCCAGAAGAACCTGGTATGGCAGGTCGGGGCGGGGCGCGTACCTGGAGGCCGGTAGGGCGAAGAAGGATGGGGAGGAGCGCGGGGAGGCGAGGAAGAAGAAGAGGGCGGCGGCGAGGAAGAGGGCCGGGAGAAGGAGGCGTATGTGGTGGTGGGCCCACCACCACGCCGCGGTCGACCACATGACCACCGCCGACGCCGCTACCTACGAGAAGCACTGGATCTGATCGCCGGCGGCGACGCGGCGTCACCGCGAGCACGGAAGTACGACCTGTCCGCCAGAATGAGGGTCCCACATGTAAATAAGGGACCACCTGTCATGGATGGTTATCCAGATCGAGAGGTGGCGTGTGGGAATGGAGCAGGGTGGTGGTCCAGCAGGAACAGCGTTAACTTCCTGAAAATGGAACGCGGGCCCGCTGCGTCAGCCCCACATGTCAGGGTCACGAAGTACACCATGAAGGTGGATGACGCGAAGGGCTTATCTTCAAAACGACACGCACATACCCTTTGTTTCGCCTGCGGCGAGATCTCCGACTGCCACAAAAGCGAAGGTCTCCTCCGCCCGAATCGAAGCCGTCGTCTCGAACTCCGTCCGGAGCCCACACCCACAACCTGTCACCCAGCCCCACCCCCACCCACCCAGACGCGAAGCTGGCGCGGGAGGCGGCCGACGCGAGCGCCCGCAAGCGCAAGGCGGCGGACGGCGGCGACACCGGCGCCACGGCTCCGGCCCCCGAGGACGCGGCCATGGGCGACGCGCCCCCGCCGGCCCCCGCGCCGCTCGTCGAGGGGGGAGGAAGCGATGGGGCGGGGCCTGACCCTAACTCGCACCGGTTGAGCCCGGAGACCGTGTCGGTGGAGCTCTCCATGGGCGGGGACTACTACCACGCCTGCTGCGGCGACCCCGACCCCGACCCCAAGCCCGAGGGACCCCAGGTGCCGTACATCGGTAACAAGGTGAGGCGTTTCGACTCCTCTCTCATTCCACAGTCGCTATAGGCTTGTCGTTTGTTCATGTGGTATAATTGGCCGGGATCATCACACCTAGTGTTGCTACCTCTGCTGCCCATTTTTGGCCGAGGCTTTTGTTGATTCGTTCCGATTGATCCAGCAGTATGTGAATGTTGGTTCTGGTTACTGTTGTACTGGAATTTAGTTTCGTTGGTCAATTGTCGTTTGAAATGGCTAAGGTTGGATACACGGGGAGCATTTCATGTTCTGTTATAGGATCAAGGGTTTATTATGGGCTGGCCGAGCCCTTTGTTTAATCTTCTGGTATGCAGTACAGTAGATAACAGACTGAACGAGTTTGATCCAGCTTGTCAATGTAGGAATAGCCTATGAAAAGTTGGGGGCAACCCGGCACTGAAACTGGAGAACAAAATTTGTTTCTACTACTTTATTGTAGTGAAATTTATCTCAGAGTTTGAGCTAGTCTATGCCAGGGTTTCTCTAATATGTGCTGTTATGCTTGAAGTTTGATGTTCAAGAATGACATGACAGAAAGCCATATGAGATGTTGTGGAGCGACATCCACGCAGTTTTCATGTCAAATGAAATAACATACTGAGACTGATCTCTTATTCTCTTCATTTCGGTCAACTAGTTGCATATCTCAAGTGCATTTGGCGGTACTTGTGAACCCAAATGCTATTTAACGTACTGTTATGGTTATCTGTATAGTTATGGTGTTGTTTGTATTAATCTGTAATTTTGTTCTGCCGCTTTTGTTTTGCCTTCCATATTAATTGCTGTTGTATCTTATCAATTTGTTTTCTGACTGGCACCTTCTGAATCTTGCAGGAACCTCTCTCCGCCTTAGCAGCAGAGTTCCAGTCTGGCAGCCCCATTTTACAGGAGAAAATAAAGGTGGTTGTTCGTTTGCTTGTTTTGATACATGATAACTGTATTATTTTTCTTCATCCAGTGTGCCATTTTATGGTGCTTCAGTTTGTTCCATAAGTTTTCTTGCTTAACCTGCAGTTGCTTGGTGAACAATATGATGCTTTAAGACGAACACGAGGAGATGGAAACTGCTTTTATCGAAGCTTTATGTTCTCCTACCTGGTAGTATTTGTGGTGTTGGTTTTCACTCAAAGTACGTCTATTCATAATTTGACAATTGTTTGGTTTGCTGCTAGGAACATATCCTTGAGACACAAGATAGAGCTGAGGTTGAGCGCATCCTAAAAAACATTGAACAGTGCAAGAAGACACTTTCAGGTCTTGGATACATTGAATTCACTTTTGAAGACTTCTTCTCTGTAAGTCTATGCAATGTTTGCTTTTTGCATCTCTCGTTAGTTGCCCCATTCCGTATCACTTTTTGCTCCACTCCATCTGATCTTCCTCACTTGAATAGCTTTTAGATCTGCTCCTTCTGTCGATGTGCACTTGTTTGCAATTCCTTCTACTTGTCTCTGGGGAATTTGCTAGATGACTCGTTGGTAATCAGGAACTTGCGGGTTTTTTTTTCTGCAATGAAAAATAAAGTAAATGCCTGCCTGTAACTCCTGTGCACTGTTAACTGTCACAACTGATGATCTAAGTAAGCATACTGCACACCTTTTCGTCAATCCCTTGATGAATGCATTGGTTTGTTGCTCTTTATGAGTAAAGTCCTCTGAGATGTAATATACAGTATTCTTAGTTGTTAATAACTAAATATTATACACTGTCTTTCTGAATGCCATGCATTGTGCCCAGCCAGATGGTCTTTATTATGTTTTATGGTTTTGTTGGGAGCTCTGTTGGTATATGATATGCATTGGTTGAAAATGATGGGTAAGTAGAGATGCTCATATCGAAGAACTTGAGCCTTGCTGATTAATCTGTATATGAACAATAGAATTATTGTTTTGTTAAATACTCCTGGACTCATAATTTGCCTCCTTAGTCCTTGCTGAATATTTTTCTCCATTGTTATCCTCAGATGTTCATTGAGGAGCTGCAAAATGTTCTGCAGGGACACGAAACTTCTATTGGGTAAATATTCTATACTTGTGTTTGTCTCCTTAAGGCATAATCTCATGTGAACAAAAGGAAATAAGTGTTGTTGGAAGAGGCATTTTTTAACTGTTCACATTGTATGGCATGGCCATTATCAGAGTTTTGCTTTTGTGGTGAATCTGTTTTGTTTTCTTGTATCCTTAGGCCTGAAGAACTTCTAGAAAGAACCAGGGATCAAACGACTTCTGATTATGGTTTGTACAATCAGATATTTATGATGCACGTATCTTTCTTGACTATGATAACACTATTTTCTTATTGTGTCTTCTTTAGTTGTCATGTTCTTTAGGTTTGTTACCTCTGGTGAAATTCAAAGGAGGGCTGAGTTCTTTGAACCATTTATTTCTGGCTTGACAAATTCGACCGTGGTTCAGGTTAGCTTCTTTGTTTTGTTCTTGTATGCAACACTGGGTCGTGGGAACATAGACATTGTACCAGTAGTCATGTATATACCCCTTGTCAACATGTAATGCACTGTCCTGTTTGTTGTGTAAGTCTATTTGATTGGGAGTTGTCGTTTTGCATTTCATGTGAATTATGGGAATCAAGAGTGTTCTTGCAATAGTTTCACTCCATGCCCCAGCCTTAAATGCTGCTAAACAGGTTGACTGGTGTGATTATAGTATGCCATTTAGTATGGGTTTTTAACCATTCGTTAGGTATGGTGTTTGTGTCCGTAGGCAGTATTCCTACAGGAGTACAGGGCCAGTTTCCTTTAGAATTATTACACAAAGCCAACACTAGATATCATGTGAGTAGGACAGAATTAGCAGCTCTGTAAGCAGTGGATTATTCTTCGAGGGATAGGCCTCTGTGATGAGGAATTTTGGAGGATTTTATTCCTTATGAATATTTCATATGGAGCCTTTTGATTTGGAGGATTGGTAACCATAGGAATTTTCCGTATCGACTATTTTGCATCTAGTTCCAAAAGAATTTTCCCTTTGTTTATAAGACAACTATGGCAAACACCTAACCTTTCGAGAAAGTTCATGTTCTTATCCTGTGGTGTAGCTGAACAAGTTCTACTTTGTGCCATCATTTGAATTCCTGTAGAATTTAACTTCCCATAATGTATTATCCTATGTTTTCCTATTCCTTGGTTTTAGCCATGTTAGGACAAGAGATGATGTATTCACCTGTGTTTGTGTGGTGCTATCCTACATGCTTTAATTAAGCTTCAGTTAAGTTGTCTGCTGTCCATAGATATGCAGTCGAGGGACTGACCCTGATTTGTAAATCGCATTGCAGTTTTGCAAGTCTTCTGTGGAGCCAATGGGCGAGGAAAGCGACCATGTGCACATTATTGCTCTGTCAGATGCGTTAGGGGTGCCAATCCGCGTGATGTACCTGGACCGAAGCTCCTGTGACACAGGCAATCTAAGTGTGAACCACCATGATTTCATTCCTGCAGCCAATTCCTCTGAAGGTGATGCTGCAATGGGATTAAATCCGGCTGAGGAGAAACCTTACATTACTCTGCTCTACCGGCCTGGTCACTATGATATTCTCTACCCAAAGTGATCTCTGGCTGATGAAACACCAAGGTTGATTTTTCCCATGAATTCAGGTTGAGAAAACGTTGTCTAGAACCGTGTAGTTGTGTTGCTCCTGCATGCTGCCAAAGGCGGCCTTACAAGAGGGAACTTGTGTGTTCTTGGGGCGTAATCAGAGCATGCTTTACTTATCACTGCCCTCAAATTCGAAGTTTTCCTTATTGTAAGTGTACTCTAGCACAACGATTTAACATTGTGGTTGACTGTTGAGAAGACCCTCTGCATATCGTGACTAATCGTGGTTCTTGTTTTTCCCTGAATTATTTACTCCTCTGCATCATAATGCTTCATCTCAGCAATCAGTTTCTTTTGTTTTTAACTCTTTGAATTGGGACATGCTCCAGGTTGATGCCTGGGTGCTGTCCATTATCTCATTAGCATGTATACCTCCCTGTTTCTAAATATAAGACATTTTGGCAAGTTTAAATTGAACTCCCAAAACGTCTTATATTTGGGATTTGAGGGTGTATATAGGAAGGCATGTCATCTTGCCCAAGTTTTCATGTTTGTTTCTACACGATGGGCATTTCTAGAATTGGTGATATCTCTTCCTGTACTACAGAATTACTAGCTTTCATGCCTTTCTTGCTCACGAATTATGTTCCTTGGGTTTTATGTTTCAGTCACTCCACTTTTATTCATGTTGCTTGCTTTTTATGTTTTCCATAGTTGTTTCTAGCTTTGCCTCTCGCCTAGACTCAAATGAGCAAGGGCAGGACAGCTGAATGATGGAACTGGAATGGTTGCTCGGGGCCGTGTCTTTTCCTTTTTATTATTAAATCTCATACTCCTCCTGATCCATATTACTTGTTGTTCAGATACATCCATTTGAGTGACAAATAATATGGATTGGAGGGAGTATTAGTGTTTGCTTCCGGTATATATATAAGCTTTGTTGCATGTTTTGGCCCAAACTGTATGTGGTGATCGGCACTGTTTACTATCGTTTCTTCCTATTCTCTGTCTGTACCAGGTAGCATTTTCTGCTCAAACTCTCCGGGGTATCCTAGCTACACATAGACAGCCTGCTTATATAATGAAGAGAACAAAAAGCGAAAGTACTGTGGTGTTACTATATCATGGGGTTATACTACTCCTACACATAGATAACCTAGACATGAAAAGTGACACAAAGTTACGTGCGAGCCCAAAGCCCTGGCGGTGAAGAAGGAAAAGAACAGAGCGGGAGGTGACTGATTTTGCATTTCGTGGTGGCGACCCTTGATCTGTGAGCCAATCAATCAATCCAGGGCATGAAATGATGCGGCTGCAGGAGGAAAAGGTTGACAAGCCAGCAGCGTTGACTCCCTACAACTGCACCTGTACGTATGCAAGTGTGTTCTACAGGAGGCTGTGTACCTACTGAAAGCCATCGTGCTTTTGTCTTTGCCTTAACTTGCAGAGTCGTATGCGTCTGAGTAACATTGATTGCAAAGTTTAACAATCTTGCGGAGGCCATGACCATCGCGTTAGTAGTGACAGTGACACGAACGGGATGCCACTCGCTTTCTCAGTTCCTGCACACCACACCAGGGGATCAAAATAAACCATCCATCTCCTCCCTCGTTTGCTTGCTCCATCTTTTTTGTTCCCAACAAGCAGGGGGTTGTTGTCGGACTCGTGACAAATCTAGTCATATGTTTCGTTTAGAAACAAGAATGGCCCTTAACCTCATGGATGAGACCGTCTTTCATGCCAAAGGATCGGTCCTAATCCTCCCTCCGGAAAATACGATGTACGTACTCTCATAAATCCAAATGAATGTTGCAGCATATTAGGAATGGGTCGGGACTCGGTAGTACCAAGTGATATTGCTGTCATCTGGTACTAGTACGAGCAGCTGTCAGTTGCTGGTAGCATCATCAAGCATATCCATCTGTCATGCACCGATGCACGGCGGGCCTAGGAATCTTTGAACGGGCCACACGGACCCACGCGGCGGCACCAAAAGAAAGCCGAAACGCATGGGGGAGCGTCGCCTGTCAATCTTTTTTTCCTTGTCAAATCGCCCGCAAATGTTTCGAACAGAAGAGATTCAGACAGTTTTGCTATCCAATGACGGTCAATAAATTTGTCTTAACTGGTCTGAACCTTCGAAATCTCGCGAACCGACATCAAACTAGGAAGGTTTGCGGACGTCCATCACGCCGGACTCCGATAACATGGACCCACCTAAAACTCCTCGCTCTTTCTCTGCTCTAGAACCCCCCGCCCTGCATTCATGCTGGTCAGAGCGGACGTGACTGAGCGACCACTTACCCACATTTATGTCGGCTGATCGACATGGTATTCACCCCGGTGCAGTGACTGAGAAGCCTACTCCGATCGTTGCCCGCATTGAAGCAGTGCCAGTCCGCCTGCCCTGGCTATTTAAGTCGCCCGACCGCAGACGCAAGCCCTGCACCACCAAGTCGCCACCTGTCCTCTCCCAAACCCGCAAGGAAAGGTTTGCGGACATCCGTCACGTTGGACTCTGACAACATCGATCCACCTAAAACTCCCCTCTCTTTCTCCGCTCTGGAACCCTCCGCCCTGCATTCATGCCGGTCAGAGTGGACGTGACTGGGTGACCGCTTACCCATATTCATGTCGGCTAATTGACACGGCATTCACCCCGACGCGGCGACTGAGAAGCCTACTTCAGTTGCTGCCCGCATTGAAGCAACGCCAATCCGCCTGCCTCGGCTATTTAAGTCGCCCGACCGCGGAAGCAAGCCCTACACCACCAAGCCACCACATGTTCTCTCCCAAACCCGCAAATCTCCACCACTGGCAGCGACGATGGGCAAGTCCAACGCTTCCAAGTGGTTCTCGGTGTGCTCCTCCAGATTCGGGGGAGCTCCAGATCCTGGCGTCGTTGCCCAAGGTCATCGGGGCCCTCATGTCCACAACTCCCTTGAGCATCAAGACTGAGCTGATCTTCTCAATGAAGAAGGAGAGCATTAATTATCTTTGTCCACTTCGATCCCTCTAGGCCTCATCACCGTGCTCCATATCGAGATAGGTGAGTAAAAAGTAGTGTTGTGTGCAAGAATGGAATTTGTGTGATATGACCGAACTTTGCGATATATCTGATTGAATTGTGGTTTATATGGCTGAATTGGGCGATATGATCGAATTGTGCGATATGATGTAATTTTGCGTGGCATGGGTTGTCTATGGGTATTTGCCGAATTGTGTGTGACGTGAGTTGTCTATGTTTTACTGAAATGTTGATTTATTTCTGTTTCGGCGGATTTCAGACAAACTTGATATGTCCTATTTTTAGGGAAGGTCATGCCAAATTTTGTATGAATTTGATACATGCATGCATGCATGCATGGTCATAATTCTTTTGCTTATACCGCGCAGGCGATCATGAAGTTTAGTGGAAGGATGGTGGATATACACTTGCGATCTGCGGTGGATGAAATGTATGAAATAACCTGAAGGCGATTTTATGTCTGTGTAAAAAATGCAAAGGAGTATGGCTCGACCCCTTTAAGGGCGGCCGTTTAAAGGTGCACATGCATTCATGGTTTCATGGACGGCTATATTTGGTGGATAAATGAAGATGATGATGAGGACATCAACGGGGCATCCGATAATGACATGGGGCTAGACGAAGAGATGACTGATGGACCCGAAGAAGAGGGCGCCAGACATGGCAGGGGAGAAGAGGCCGCACATGGCGGAGAAGACACGGACACGTTGCAGTATTCATCACTATTAAGTTCAGTTGTGCGGGACCCTCATGTTCAATACCCGCTTCGCAAGAAGACGACTAGTGATAGAGCTGCTTCTAGAGAGGAGGCCAAGCTGGCGCAACTGAAGGTAGACTCGAAGACTCCATCATATGCTATTAGACAACGGACCATGCACATGCTAACCTCGATTGTAAACCTCAGTACTTCCCATTGTTTCCCTGCAACACATATAAGGTAGTTAGTCATCAGGTTAAGTAAGGATTCGCATGCTATCAGTGAAATATGTTGATGAAAAATAAGCACATTGCAAATTCATCAGATTAATTTAAGCCACATGGAAAACCATTTATCCAAACCAAGCATGATTAAGAACTAGGAAATATAGCACTTGTATATGTTTCTCATGTATTAAGTGCAGCCAAATTCGATTTATTCCTCACATGCACAACAATACAAAATTCTACCCACGACAATTGGACATCGCATTGCAGAATTGAACCAAGCAGTTAATTGAACACCACAACAAATGAACCAAACATTAAATGAGCACCACATTGCACAATATAGCATACTTCTAATAGAAGATCAGATAGTTAACCAAACCAAGCATGCTTAACAACTTGGAAATATAGCAATTGTATTTGTTTCTCATGTATTTACTACAGTCAAATTCAATTTATTCCTCATCTGGTATACAATAACAGAATGCACCCACAACTATTGAACATCGCATTGCAGAATTGAACCAAACAGTTAACTAAACACCACAATACAAATGAACCAAACATTAACTGAGCACCACATTGCACAATGCATAACCAAACCAAGCATGCTTGACAACTTGGAAATATAGCAATTGTATTCGTTTATCATGTATTTTGTAAAGATAAATTCGATTTATTTCTCACGTGGAAGACAATACAAAATTGCAGCCTGAAGAATTGCACATCACATTTACAGAATTGAACCAAACAGTTAACTGAAGACGTCAACTAATTAACAAAATAGTTAATAAGTGACCACCACACTGCACGACATATAGAACATATACACTAGAGCAACAGATTGCATGGTAAAATTAGATAGCACAATTCACTAGAATTTGTGAAGGAAAGGCAGGCGCAACACACGCAATGGGTAAACCGAGCATGCTTAACCGGCGTAGCTAGCAAATGGCAAGGTGCTCCTCCAAGATCTGAGGGTCGGCACGAATGGCAGCCATCACAACCTCATCCGCACGTGCGGCCGTGATTTGCTTCTCCGCTGCCAAATGCTTCTTGAGATCCTGGCTATACTGCATGCACCATGGCTTAGGGCGGCGCTTATTTGGTGGAGGGGTCGGTGATTTGGGTGGAAGGTACCGCGCTCGTGTCGGCGGTCGGGGCATGTCGGATGTGGAAGGAGGAGGATGGGTTGGTGTGGATTACCTGCCTGGATAGACGAGGCCAAGCAGCGTGAAGGAGGGTCGCCAGCGAAGAGGCGGCACTGCAAGCAAGGAGTGAAGGTTTCAACTTGGAAAGGAAGGCGGAAACAGGGAAAATGTGACTTTTGGTAAGGGGGAGGGGTGGGGTGGTAGATATTTTCGCGGAAGCCGAAAATTTGGAATCGCTTTAGCGAAAAAACTGGCGTGCAAAGTTTCATGAGACACGGTCCCTTATTCAGAACCGTGTATGATATGTGAACATCACAAACGATTCGGATAGCTTAACCCATGTGTGATGAGTTTGAACGTCAAAAATTTTGGTTCAAATTTCCATGGTTACAGTGGTCATCCACGTCATTGCATAATTTGGGTACACAAAGGAGACTACAACACACCCACACTTCTTAATCGAGCAAGTTCAGCAATTAAACAGAGCTAGCTGACCTAAAAATTACTCTAACAAATTAAAGACCGACGCTCTTAATTAAACAAAACAAAGAGTACTACTACGAATGGTGCTCGTCGATCTCCGCCGCCGCCTCCATGTCCAGATCGCGCTCGACAGTCTCCTGGGGAAGGGGCTCCATGGCATCCATCGCACCATATTCGGCAATCATCTCACCATCCGCATCCTCCATCTCTTTGGATAAAGGCCGCCACGAGCTGGGCGTGGGCGGCCGCGATCTGGGCTTGGACGGGCTCCGTCGTCGCAAGGTATGCGGCGGTGGAACAGACGGCTGCTCGAACACTCTTGGAGATTGCCAGCTCTTCGGTCGTGGGTTGCCGACCATTGTCGGAGAAGCCTCGTTCGATTTGTGCGGTGACCCCCACGAGCTGGGCGTGGGCGGCCTCGACATGGTCATGGGCGGCATCCATCAGGGCTAAGGCCACCGCTACGGAACGATTAGCTGTTGTGCCGCTCTCGCCAATTGCTATCCCCGAGGCAGATGTTGCTGCCGCCACCTGAGAAGCAACAACAACCGTTTGGGCTGCCTTGGCCGGCCGGTCGCAGATTGCGGCCGTGCTCATGCACCTTGTTAGCATGCGCATGGCGGCTGCGGCCACGCTCTCGCCGGAGTGGGCCACCGAAGTTGCCCTCACGACGCGGGTCCACGTGCCCATCTTTCACCGGCGACGATTGAACAGTGAATTGATATTTGGGGAGCGAGCTAGTGTGCTTGAGACGTCGGTTGTGGACTGTAGCCGATGCACCTTCTCGTGTAAGCCATAGGCGTACTATACACCGACGGTGCTCCATGATATTTTGTGCTGCATCTCACCACAGTTGGTGATAATAAACTGTGTGTGATCTACTTGATTTTTCATCTTGATTTGAATTACATAATGGGGTCACAGCGACAATGGATGGTATTTGAATTGCTAGACCTTTTATCAGCAGTGAACATACAACTATATGTGTGTCGTAAAAGAATTGGAATTATTCAGGGTTCGTTTGAAAAATTTATACATTAAATTGGTTTTCTAGCCATTTCAGGTGCACAATTCAAAATTAAACTACATGCACATGCTCTGGTGCACCAACATGGGTTGTAAAATCATATATGTGTCCATGAGTTTATGCTTATATCCCATGCAAGAAATGGGGATGAAATTCGACCACCACAGCACCGTGGCTCTCCGGCAAACATCGACGTACTTGCTTTTGTAATTCTAGTAAATCCAAAATTCGTTCGAAATTCATAAAACTTGGCATGCTATCATGGAGCTGCATCAACATGCCGTGGTAAAAAAATTGTCCCATTTGGGGCAGGTTTGGGGATAAACTTCTCATAAACCAGAACTTCTCACAACAAGTGTGATGGTTTCGATAGGGAACGTTTCACCTTTCTGGACGAAACGATATACATTGCCTCTTCTCGATTTCAATTTTTTTCCTAGTGTCAACATAGAACAACAGGAGTGTCGTGTCAATTTTTGGGATTTTTCGGGGTTCGCTTGGACATTTTTATACATTAACTGAGTTTTCTATGCATTCATGTGCATAATTCAAATTTGAACTATAGGCACATGCTCTAATGCATATAAATTAGTTGAAAATTTAAATTTGTGTCCTTGGTTGCCTGCTTAGGTCCCATGCAAGAAATGGGAATGAATGTCAAACACCCTGCCACCGTCACTCGGCCGCAAACATTGAGATACCCGGTTTTTAAATTCTAGTAAATCCAAAGCTCGTTTGAAATTCATGAAACTTAGCATGTTGTCATGGAGCGGCATCAACATGCCGTGGTAAATTTTTTGTCCCATTTGGGGCAGGTTTGGGGATATGCTTCTCACAAACCAGAGTTTCTCACAACAACCATGATGGTTTCGGTAGGGAATGTCCCACCTTTGGGGATGAAACGATATCCATTGCCTCTTATTGCTTTCAAATTTTTTCTCATGTCAACATAGAACAACAGGAGTGTTGTGTCAATTTTTGTGATTTTTCGGGTTTCGTTTGGATATTTTTATGCATTAATTGAGTTTTCAATGCATTTTGTGCATAATTAAAATTTGAACTACATGCACATGCTCTAATGCATATAAATTGGTTCAAAATTCAAATCTATGTCCTTGGTTGCATGCTTAGGTCCCATGCAAGAAATGGGAATGAATGTCAGGCACCCTGCCACCATCAGTCGGCCGCAAACATTGAGATACCTGGTTTTTAAATTCTAGTAAATCAAAAGCTCGTCTGAAATTTATGAAACTTGGCATGCTATCATGGAGCCGCATCAACATGCCGTGGTAAATTTATTGTCCCATCTGGGGCAGGTTTCGGTATATGCTTCTCACAACAAGCCTGGTGGTTTCGGTAGGGAACGTTTCACCTTTCTAGACGAAAAGATATCCATTGCCTCTTCTCGATTTGAAATTCTTTCCTAGTGTCAACATAGAACAACAGGAGTGTTCTGTTAATTTTTGGGATTTTTCGGGGTTCGTCTGGACATTTTTATGCATTAATTGAGTTTTCAATGCATTTATGTGCATAATTCAAATTTGAACTACATGCACATGCTCTAATGCATATAAATTGGTTGAAAAATTCAAATATGTGTTCTTGGTTGCATGCTTAGGTCCCATGCAAGAAATGGGAATGAATGTCAAGCACCCTACCACCGTCACTCGACCGCAAACATTGAGATACCTGGTTTTTAAATTCTAGTAAATCCAAATCTCGTCTGAAATTCATGAAACTTGGCATGCTATCATGGAGCGGCATCAACATGGCGTGGTAAATATTTTGTCCCATTTGGGGCATGTTTGGGTATATGCTTCTCACAAACCAGAGCTTCTCACAACAACCATGATGGTTTTGGTAGGAAATGTCCCACCTTTGGGGATGAAACGATATCCATTGCCTCTTATTGCTTTCAAAAAAATTCTCGTGTCAACATAGAACAACAGGAGTGTTGTGTCAATTTTTGTGATTTTTCGGGGTTCGTTTGGAAATATTTATGGATTAGCTGAGTTTTCAATGCATTTATGTGCATAATTCAAATTTGAACTACATGCACATGCTCCAGTGCATATAAATTGGTTGAAAAATCAAATATGTGTCCTTGGGTGCATGCTTAGGTCCCATGCAAGAAATGGGAATGAATTTCAAACACCAGGGCACCATCGATTGCCGGCAAAACTACCTGGTATTTAAATTCCAGTAAATCCAAAACTCATCTGAAATTCATGAAACTTGGCATGCTATCATGGAGCGGCATCAACATGCCATGGTAAAATTTTTGTCCCATTTGGGGCAGGTTTGGGTATATGCGTCTCACAAACCAGAGCTTCTCACAACAAGCATGATGGTTTCGGTAGGGAACGTCCCACCTTTGGGGACGAAATGATATCCATTGCCTGTTATTGCTTTCAAAAAAAATCTCATGTCAACATAGAACAACATGAGTGTTGTGTCAATTTTTGTGCTTTTTCGGGATTCGTTTGGACATTTTTATGCATTAACTGAGTTTTCAATGCATTTATATGCATGATTCAAATTTGAACTACATGCACCTTTTCCAGTGCATATAAATTGGTTGAAAAATCAAATTTGTGTCCTTGGGTGCATGCTTAGGTCCCATGCGAGAAATGAGAATGAATTTCAAACACCAGGGCACCGTTGATTGCCAACAAAATGTTGAGATACTTTATTTTTAAATTCTAGTAAATCCAAAACTCGTCTGAAATTCATGAAACTTGGCATGCTATCATGGAATGGCACCCGACATGCTGTGGTATTTTTCGTGTCCATTTTGAGAGAAGGCGCACTCGAATAATGACAGCCAACAAAGCCATTTTGAAAAAATAGCTGCCACTTTAATATCTCAAACATTTGTATAATTCAAACCGTGTGTGTTCTGTTAACCATTCATGTGACGCCACGTGTCTTAATTTTAATGGCTGTAGGAGGTGCCATGCGGACAGCTGCTTGACCTTGACTGAACGGGAGGCGTGCCAACGCAGTCCGGTGCGGAGGCTGACCGAGAGGCGTGCAAGCTATCCTTGAATACGCAGGCTCACCGGGAAGCATGCGAGCTGTACGCTGCGCAGACTCACTAGGAAGCGAGCCCTTTGACTTTCATGACCGCCCGCCTTACTCTCCGTGCGCACGCCCCCCTTAGCGACATGGGCCGCCGCCGTCGAACGCTACCCCTTAGCGCCGCCAACTACCGTCCTCCCGCGCCCCGCCCGTCGATCCCGGGACGACATGATGTTTGATTTACAAGTGAAGAACATTCGGTGATGCATTGAAAACTTCAACAACGGCGTCCCAGAGGACGGCAACGACAACGACGGCGCGGCACGCCGCCTCCGCCGCTGCCGGAAATAGTTTTTTTCTTGGGTTTAATACTGTATCTCGATCATATGAATATAAATTCGTAGTATGACTGAATGAAAGATATGGTTTGAGCATTTTTCTCTCTGAATGTACAGACTTATCAAACGATTTTCTTTTATAAAAAACGTCAATGGTTTTTAAATATAAAATACTCATCGCAAACATTTTAATTAGAACACCCGTATGCAAACCGGGAACTTCCCCAGGAAGCCAAGGGAAAATGTGTCGAGCAGGATTTTTGCGGCTCTTGTTCGCAGATGCTTTAGATAGAACACCGTTCAACGCAAACGGTTCTTTTGGATGACCCGTGTGCAACCACTTACAAACAATTTGGTAAGATTTGCATCTGTCATATTGGGTATGTTGCCATTTGTCAAACTGGAAAAATTTACATTTGTTGATCTAGTAACATTGCCATTTGTCAACCTTGTAATACTGCGATTTGTCAAAATATGAAGCTAAAAATCACTAGCAGTATCTAATTTTTGCAACTAAAATTTAGTAATTAAGCAGTCGTTCTTAATTTATACAAATAGTTCAACTCGACAGATGAACCGACCAAACTTTTCCCCAATTGTTGCCAACCACGTACTGAAATAGCTAGTTCAACTATATATACTAACTAATTTTAAGTACGTTGTACAGTTCCACCACATCTATAGTCAGATGAACTGAACAAAATTGCCCCTAAATACTACTACTACAGAGGGGCTTTGTACTACTTCTAGCTGCCTCTCCTCTGCCGAGCGCGCTCAGTAAGAGGCAGAGGAGGAGGAGCCTACCGACGAGCTGGACAACTGCAATACGGTGCCTACCACTGCTGCAGCTTCAGCGACGCTCACCTCAAACGCCCTCTGCCGCTCCAGACGACCCCTCTCGAAGTGGTGGTTCACCTCGTAGATCTCCTAATTTCTTGCCTCTGAGGCGGCATGTACCACGGCCGCGGCCACGGCGGTGGTAAGGCTCTTTGCATGCTCGACGAGGCGCTCCTCCTCGTCCCGTAGGAACTCGGTGTAGCGCGCAAGATCGCTGACGCACGTGCTGGCATCCACCTCTACCTCCCGCCTTCGGGCGGCGGTGGCGGAGCGGGTGATGACCCCGACGGTCGATGGTGGGCTGGCGGCCACATCGGCCAACGATTGGGTGGCGGCCATGACCACCACCTCCCACCTTCGGGCCGCGGTGGCGGAGCGGGTGATGGCCACCGTGGCGGGCAGTGGGGTGGCGGCCATGACGGCCACCTCCCGCCTTTGGGCCGCGGCGGCGGAGCAGGAGATGGCCCTGACTTCCGATGGTGGTGTGGCGGCAACGGCGGCCGGCAACAGCTGCCGACGGGCAGTGGCGGTGGAGCGTGTGGTGGGTTTTCCACGCACACCCAACAAGGACGCCACGCGCACTACACTACGTCGGGGACTGCGCCGCCGCCGCGGGGTAGCCTCCCAGCTAGAACTGTCCTCTGATGATGGCGGAGTGGCTGAGCGACGACGATGGACCGGTGCCATTGGCGATTGTGGAAGAAGCAGACGAGATAAGCTATAGAAAGGGAAGGGAAAATGCGACGCAGGACTCGTCGGCCATGAGGGTTTATATAGCCGGCCAGTAAGCATTGGGATTTTGGGGGATTCACTGAGTTGGGCGGGAAGCTTGCGCGGGAACCTATGAGGTTGCGCGGGAACGGGCTCACCGACGATTCATTGGCGCCACTGTTTGGCCAAAAGAACGCCGCCGCGCGCTGCGCAAGCTTGCGCTGTAAGCCGTCTGCGACAGCGGGGTGACAAGTCGTGCGAGTGGAGGACGAAAGGCCATGTACACATACGGTTAATAAAAAAACGTTTGCGATTTAATTACCTACTATACTCCGGTCCTGGTTTATAAGTATGATTTAACTAATAAAATATGAATGCATGTCACGAAAGATTATATAGTTGGATTCGTATTTGAACATAGTTTTCAATTATATAATTTTTATAACATGCATAAACATTTTGTTGGTTAAATTTGAGGGCAAAGTATAGCACAGAATATAAAGGGGACTATAGACTAGACTGAGGTAGTAGCACACGGCCGCTCTCTACGCAGTGACGCAACTGTTGGCCGGCTTGTAGGCGACCATTTCCTGCATGTTCAACTGCTCTATGTGTGTGGTTGCTTGCAGTTTAGACAGCTGCGGCGCGCTCTGCTCGCGTCCCATCGCGTGCGCTCTGCTCTCACGTCCCTCTGGGTGCTCTGCCCTCGTCCCTCCACGCGTGCTGCCAGTGTTTGGGGCCGGCGCACGATCACACACGTTCGTGTGCATGCGGTTGTGCCGGGCGCGACGCGACGATGCAGTTACCCGCTGCAAAAACTACCATGCGGACGCGCCGAGAATCCACGCCGCCCGGCCCCCTTTTATTCCTGTGGCCATTTACCTTCATCTCTCGTCTCACACGACACAATAAGCACACCCACGAGGACACATACATAGAGGACATCCAGCGGTTTCAATGGCGCTCCCCGTGGCTCCAATGGCGCTCCCAGCGGCCGATGACGACAACGGCGGGCAGTTCACCATGCAACACGTTGTGGACACCCACGTGAGGGGGAAGGCTCTCTCGATGGTGTACATTAACGATCCGGTCTCGATGGAGAGCTCCATCCAAACTATGGAGCAGTTCCTTGCCGAGGACAAGTACCAAGTGGTCGGCTTCGACCTTGAGTACACCATGGGTCGTGCTGGGCACGATCCGAAGGTTGTGGTCGCCCAGTTGTGCGTGCAACATGACGTCCTCATCTACCACAACCACCTGGCCACAAGGCCTTGCGAGCGTTTCTCCAGGTTTATCAACAGCTCCGACTACAGTTTCGCTACGGTGGACACCACCAACGATCTAAAAGCGCTTAAGGTTTCGGGCTTGAAATGCCTGAATCTTGTCAACATCCAACACCACTACCAGGTCTGGGGGAGCGACAACAAAAAACTGAACTCCCTGGTTGACCTCGCCTCGGCCATCATCGACCCCTACTGCGCGAAGATGAAGGAAGAGAGAAAGAAGGACAAGAACGCCTGGCACAGTGTTTGGCATGAGATACTGGATGAAGAACATGTCAAGTATGCGGCCAAAGACGCGTACACAAGCTACGAGATGTACATGCGGATCGTTGAAATGAGGAACTGCCTTCTTCCTGCCCCAGACGAGGGATCGAGCCACAGAGTAGTGGCGGGAGCGTCACAAGAAGTAGATGACTAGACGATCATTTCTCCTACTTTAGAATGCATGCAATTGTTTATTGAGGTGTGTGCGAATGATCTGTATAGTCACTTATGTAATTGGACGTTTATTTCAGTTATATATACATGTTATTCTTTTGTAGACAGAGCAAATCACACGGCTTATTAGCAGCAATCGTCTATGTTATTATTGGTCTTCGCACACATTTCTGATTACAGACCTGTTTGCCGCGTATCACACACATCTTGTTCAGTTGAACCGTTTCCATTGTGTTGCCTAATCACACACAGTTCATCCTAGTGAACAGTATGATGTATATCGCACACACCTTCATATGGCTGCCCGTTTCTTTTGTTCCTCCTCATCGCAAACAACTAATTGAACTGAACTGTATGCCCTGCATCACACACGCAACTAAAATCTAAACCGTGTTTGATGCATCCGTCATCACAAACGCTTTGCACCATTTTTGACGGTTCTTTTACACCACCGTTTGCGATTATGGCATCGCACACAGTTTCGTCGAAGGGTCTCTGATCGAAGTGTCACGTTTGGATCATCCTGCAGTAGTGAATCAAATTCCTCAATGTCAGTATTTACACTTCATATGTTTATCCCCGTTGAAAACTTAACTTATGTTGTCATCAATCACCAAAAAGGGGGAGATTGTAAGTGCATCTAGTGTCCCTTAGTGATTTTGGTGTATTGAATACTTATAGGTTAAGGGACTAATGCATTTGTGAGTGTACACAGGTCTATAAGTCTATGAGGAGTTTGATATTTACGATGAAAGTCGACCCCTAAAAATGAATGTCTTCAGTTGAAGACTTCGATTTTCTTGAAGACTTTGATAGTGAGGAAATTGGTGTGACCTTGAAGACTTCGATATTCATATGAGGATTATGAAGTGTGAAGACTTTTGTTTTTGTAGTTTCATTTTCTCCTTCTTGAGTCATAGGAAACACCTTACTGTTAAGGGGGTCGAGGTAAAACTAAGGAGAACTTTCCAAGTTATGCTCATCTCAAAATCCTACACCTACCCAATCCTTTCGAGTGAAGCCATTGGAAATCTCACACAGTTCAGTCAATTTCTTTAGTGACAAAGACGAAGATCTTCTGGTCTCTGAGGAATTTGTTCTGATTGAGGAGTTAGGAATTCGCCAGTGCGGCTTGCCTACAAGTGAGGAACATGATAGCCCTGAGGAATTTGGTACTCAAATTTCCAACCATTGCTGTGCTACGCGCCAGCTGTCCCAAAATATATACTCACCTAACGGTCATATCATTGAAGGGAATTTATGTATTATCATGTCGGGCTGCTCCCTAGGTTATAAATAGCCACCCCCTACAACCACTAGCTAGTTGGCTACTCCGAGAGAAACTGACACTTGTCATTGAGAGCATCCCATCGTCCGAGGACTTTGAGCGAAAATCATCAAGTGAGGAAAAACCCAAACCCAAACACCTACAATACCAAAGTGATTGAGCATCACTGAAGAGATTGTTCCTGTGTGGAACCGACGCTTGTTACCTTTGAGGACCGTGCATCCTCCAGACGGTTAGGCGTCATGGTCTAGAGTATCCAAGAGGAAATTGTGAATCACCGAGTGACCAAGTCTGTGAAGGTTTGGAAGTCACCTGAAGACTTACCACGAGTGATTGGGCGAGGTCTGTGTGACCTTAGCTCAAGGAGAATATGGTGAGGACTGTGTGTCCGGGACTGTGTGTCCTCAGGTTTAAATAGCTAGCCACTCCAACCAGACGTACGACTGTCACAGCAGTTGGAACTGGTCTACCAAATCATCGTCTTCACCAAGCTACTGGTTCTATTTCCTCATTCATGTGTTGATGAACTTGATCGTTACTGTTTGAAGACTTTGACTGAAGACTTTCTCAATTTCCTCAATCCTAATTCTTCAGTCACTTTGTCTTCAGCTTGCTTATCCTATTTATACGCTTCTTGTACTCTATGCTTGTTTTCATTTCATCATGATGATTGTGTTAATACTCTGTTACGCTTGCATCCGAGTACTTATTTCCCTGCTAGTTGTTCGTGACTTAGGAATTTCCTCACATAGAAATTCCTCAGTGACGAGTTTCTAAAAATCGCATATTCACCCCCTCTAGTCGATATAACGCACTTTCAATACCTGGCTCCTTACCTTCGTCGAGTTCTCAATCTTTAGAGTTGCGTTTAATTCTTTCCAATAAATCCCATTTGAATTCAATATCCTTCTTCATAAAAGAACCAGTACAAGAAGAATTGAGCATGGGTCGATCATTATGAGAAATTCGAGCATAATTTTTTTGAATAATAATTTCTCTTAAGAGCTCATGATTGGGGCATGAATATAACATTGAATTAAGCCTCCCCCAACCTTGAGCGATACTTTCTCCTTCACGAGGCCAAAAATTATATATATAATTCTGATCACGATGAACTAGATGCATAGGATAAAACTTCTGATGAAATTCCAATTTCAATCGGTTGTAGTTCCATGATCCAATATCATCACATAGCCTATACCATGTCAATGCCTTTCCCTTCAAAGATAAAGGGAAGACCTTCTTATTGGCTACATCCTCGGGCATACCTACAAGCTTAAATAATCCACAAACTTCATCCACATAGATTAGGTGCATATCAGGATGTAATGTTTCATCTCATGCATAAGGATTAGCTAGCAGTTTCTCTATCATACCCGAAGGAATTTCATAATATATATTTTCAGTAGGTGCAGTAGGTTGAGGAGCAACTCTTTGCTCTTCCAGTCAGGGTGAAGACACCCCGACCAAGCCCCTCAAAGGATTATTTTCCATAGTAACAAGTGACAGTAAATTTCAGCACACTATATAAATGTTTCCTTACCAAATTCCACTTACCAAAGGCGCTTCACTCCCCGGCAACGGCACCAGAAAAGAGTCTTGATGACCCACAACTATAGGGGATATATCATAGTCCTTTCAATAAGTTAGAGTGTCGAACCCAATGAGGAGCAGAAGGAAATGACAAGCGGTTTTCAGCAAGGTATTCTCTGCAAGCACTGAAATTATCGACAACAGATAGTTGTGTGATAAGATAATTTGTAACGGGTAACAAGTAAAAAAAGTAAATAAGGTGCAGCAAGGTGGCCCAATCCTTTTTATAGCAAAGGACAAGCCTGGACGAACTCTTATATAAAGCAAAGCACTCCCGAGGACACATGGGAATTACTGTCAAGTTAGTTTTCATCATGCTCATATGATTCGCGTTCGTTACTTTGATAATTTGATATGTGGGTGGACCGGTGCTTGGGCGTTGCCCTTCCTTGGAAAAGCCTCCCACTTATGATTAACCCCTCTCGCAAGCATCCGCAACTATGAAAGAAAAATTAAGTTAAACCTAACCATAGCATGAAACATATGGATCCAAATCAGCCCCTTACGAAGCAATGCATAAACTAGGGTTTAAGCTTCTGTCACTCTAGCAAACCATCATCTACTTATTACTTCCCAATGCCTTCCCCTAGGCCCAAATCATGGTGAAGTGTCATGTAGTCGATGTTCACATAACACCACTAGAGGAAAGACAACATACATCTCATCAAAATATCGAACGAATACCAAATTCACATGATTACTTATAACAAGACTTCTCCCATGTCCTCATGAACAAATGTAACTACTCATAAAGCATATTCATGTTCATAATCAGAGGAGTATTTGTCAGATTTCGGGTTCCGCATACCCTTGAGAGGTTCGAACTCTGGGGTGCGTGCGAAGAACTCGTCCTCCCTAGTCTGCCCACTCGCTGATCTCACGGCCTAGCTCGATGAACCAAATCGGAAAGAGACGCAACAATTTACCCAGGTTCGGGCCACCTTGGGGTGTAAAACCCTACTCCTACTTTCTGGTGGATTGGCCTCGATGGGCTGAGGATGAACTAGTACAGTGGAGAACAACATCAGGAGGAGGGGTGTTCTTGAGCTCGATGAGCTGGTGGGTCTGAGGATGACCTGAATGATCCGTCCCTCTATGGTGGTGGCTAGGTCCTATTTATAGTGGCCTTGGTCCTCTTCCCAAATGAAGGCGGGAAGGGATCCCACAATAGCCAAATTTGAAGGGAGACAACTAGTACATGCTATCCTAACAAAAGTAGTCTTCACCTGCAAAATCCTCTGGTGGTGATGCCGTGGTGGGCTCAGCAATGACCTCTGTCCTGCCGTCCTGGCGGTCTTGGTCTTATTGCACCAGAATGGAAACCTTTGCTTGATCCCTCAGGACTCCACGCCTGTGCTTGCCTCCTTAGCACCAAAGAGGAAACTAGTACATTGTGTCCACTGGCATCCGCTTGGCCTTGGTCGTCATGGCTCACATCATCCGAACCTTGCGAGGTGAGCCTTGCATAGATATCTCCGCTCCTCGGGAGCCAGCCTGAGGAGACCGCTCCACGTGGAGGTCTTGGTATCGTCTGCCTCGCGAGGCATGGCCCCTCGCGAGGGTCTTGAGTTGTTTGCTGCTGCAGCTAGGCCATACCAGGACGTTGATGGAGCCACTCCGTGGGACGCAGGTAGGCAAGTCTGGGTACCCTCGTTCCCAGAACGCCGACAGTAGCTCCCAGGCTCAAGGCACGTTCGAACTTGGCTTCGAGGCGAAGCCAAAGGGAAAGTGAGGAGCATCGCGGGCCCCAATCACATGTGGCCTTGATAGACGCGTGGCGCTTGACGGGACATGGGCGCCCCCACTTCCCCATGCAGCCTTGATATTCGCCAGGCTCGGCTGCCACCCGTTGCCAATGCTGCCCCGCTTTCATTGCTTGCCATGCTCACCCTTGGCTCCTTCACCTTCCCGAGAAACAGCGGTTCTTTTCCTGGATTTGTCGCCGGCGCCGGTCCTCCCCTGCTGCTATGGCACCGCGGTCGAAGAAGAAGGGGAAAGCCTGCGCTCTGGTCAGGCCCCAGCCAGCCTTTGAGCATGTCCTCGAGCGGTCGATGGTGGTCAACCAAGAGGGGCTGGACAAGGTCCGTTCGGACCTCGCCACTGATTCAAATGAGTGGAAGACGATGGTGGTCTGGCCTACTTCCCGGTCCATGGTAGACATGGCAGCCACTGAGATCCCCATCCATCTTCACGCCCTCTTGGCTGGCCTGATCCCCACTTTCTCCGATTTCTTCAATGCCATACTCTCGCATTACCAAGTCCACGCGCTGCATCTGGATCCTCAATCCATCATCCTCCTTGCCATCTTCGCCTTCCTCTGCGAGGCCATGGTGGGCATCGCCCCCTCCGTGGCCTTGTTTCGCCATTTCTTCTCGCTTCACCTGGTTGACGCCCGCCAGCGATCGGGGTGCATGGCCTTTGAGGTCATAGAGGCGACAGCCAGCTCGGGCATCAACTTCGAGCTTTCGCCGGTTGTAAGTGGATTCCGGAAGCAGTGAGTGTTCATGGACGCCGGTGTGCTCAACCCCTTGCTGCTGCTTCCGCAAGTGCCGGCCATTCCCAGCTCCGGCTGGGGGCACGTGAAGCTCGTCGACCCTCGGCTTGCCCATGTCGGGCGCCGGCTGACCAGGTTGAAGAAGCTTGGGGTGAAGGCGCCGATGGTGGTGAAGGAGTTCATTCGGTGGCGCATCGCTCTGCTTCAGCGCCATTCTCACCAAATGTGGGCCTTCACTGGTAGCGAGGATTGCATGAGGCTTCAGGTGATTACTCTTCCTTCCAAGACGCTGCGCTCGGTGCTCGAGCTTCTGACGGGCTACCCAGCGCCAGCCGCATTTCTGGAGGAGGGCTGCCTCCTGTACCAATGCTCGAACAAGGAGGACTTCATGAAGAAGATGCCCCTTTTTGATGAATGGGGGATGTGCCCCATAGGCCTTGTAGGACCTCGGGAGAACCCCATCTTCGTGTCTCCCTTGCTTATTGACCCTGCAATGCGCACCCCAGACATGGATGCAGGGGGTGAGCACCGCTGGGTACTGCTGGGGCGACCATTGAGGAGCTAGTGGCGATAGGTGCCCCTGAGGCAGTCGCCCCCGAGGCTTCGGCGAGCACTCCTGAGGTGGCCGTTGGAGAGCTGGTGCAGCCCAACGCTCCTGAGGCGACATCCCTTGAAGCCCGGGCGAGTGGTCCTGAGGTAGCGGCTGGGGAGCTGGTGCGGCCTGGCGCTCCTGAGACGGCAGCCCCTGAGGCTTCGCCAAGAGCCCCAGCTGCCGACAGCCACGACCCGGACCTCATCCGGCTTCGCCTGAACCTTGAAGCACTCCGCAAGAGGAAAGGGCCTCCGAGCTGTAGTGTTGACGCCTACCGCCATTGAAGCAGAGGAGATACATAGCCATAGACGAGTAAGTACCTTATCCTCGTGACTTCCCGCGTGTTGCGTCCTTTCCTGACGTCGGCTCCTCAGGGTCCTTTCGATGCCGACGACGAGCCCTCCTGAGAAGCAATCTCCGGGAGTCCTTGGTCCACTCTTGGCTCTGGGCCCCCCACCACTACAAAAAAAGACACATCCGTGACATTTTGGGCCGAACGATTTTTTTTGTCATACTTATGACACTTCTATGACGATTATTGTGACAAAACCCGGTATCATCATAGATGTGGTGGGATCCTACTTCTATGACAAAAAATCATGACAGAAAAATGGGCTTTTTTTCCTGGGCGGGCCGGAGACGCAGCTGCATGACATTCTTTCGGCCGTCCATGACGGAAAAAACCATGGTAGAAGCGAGGGCGAGGAAAATATCGGGGTGTTCCTAGTTACGGTGGGTGGTCGGGGCCGAGCGATGCACGGAGGTTTGCGTGTTTCTCTCATACACGCACGCGTGTGGGTGCGAGGCGTTGGGCTCTAACTGAACCCGAGCGAGGCGTTCGCCTACTGAACCCAAGCGATTGCACTGCAGGCTACGCGTTACTGAACCCGAGCGATCGATGGCTGTTAACTGAACCCGATCGAGCGATGCCTTCGCTACTGCTGCTAACTGAAGCCGATCGATGTTGCCACTGGATGAAAAGTGAGCGTTGCTAGGGGGGTTGGATGAACAGTTCTCAATGGGGGTGGATGAACAGGACCCCGTGGTGTTGCCTCTAGATGAGCAGAACCCCTATCGATCGAGCCGGTTGGGGCTGGATGAGCAGGACACCATGGAGGGCTGGATGAACAGGACCACCCCATGGAGGGCTGGATGAACAGTAGACGGTGGAGGGCTGGATGAACAGTAGCCCATGGAGGGGTGGTTGAACATGAGCCCATGGAGAGGGCTGGTTGAACAGTAGCCGGTGGAGTAGCGCGCGGTGGAGGCTAGATGAATAGGAGCCCATGGATGAACAGTTGCAGGTGGAGGCTCGAGGAGGTCGACGATGGATGAACAGTAGCCCGTGGAGGCTAGAGGGGGTCGACAGTGGAGATGAACAGTATCCCGTGGAGTCCCGTTTTGCGGTACGCCACACCCCTCCTGATGAACAAGACCCCGTTTCGACCGTAGCACTCCAACACAAGTCCGTTTCCTTCGTTTTGCGGTACACCACATCCCTCCCGATGAACAAGACCCCCGTTTCGACCGTAGGAGATCCGTTTCCTCCGTTTTGTGGTACGCCAGACCCCTCCCGATGAACATGATCTCGTTTCGTCCATGGCCGGTCGAACACAAGGCCGTTTCCTCCGTTCTGCGGTACGCCAGGTGACGGTGTCCTGGACTAGGGGTACTCACCACATCGTCTCCCGACCAGGTGGATCGGGCCGAGCACCCCCACGACGGTTCACTCATGGGCCACTTCGGGCAGCCCATGCCGCATACAAGGAGTATTCCACAAGACTTGGTGATCAAGACAAGGACTCCTCTCCACCAACGTATTCGGCTAGGACTCTAGTTATCCTAGGCCTCCGGTACATTATATAAGCCAAGGCCAGGCTAGTCGATAGATCATTATGACATTAATAATCATAGCCAGGCTAGACTTTTAGGGTTTAGTCATTACGATCTTGTGGTAGATCAACTCTTGTAATACTCATATTCATCAAGATCAATCAAGCAGGACGTAGGGTATTACCTCCATAGAGAGGGCCCGAACCTGGGTAAAACATTGTGTCCCTCGTCTCCTGTTACTATCGATCCTAGTCGCACAGTTCGGGACCCCCTATCCGAGATTCGCCGGTTTTGACACCGACAATGGTGCTTTCATTGAGAGTTCCGTTGTGTGATCGGCAAAAGGATCAATGGCTCGCCTGCAGATCAACTGCGACATCGGCATCTTCGTCACCGCCTTGACTGGTCACCTTGCCTTGACCGAGGATTGTGACCTACCTCCAATCATCATGTTCGGACGAGGGCCTTCATCAATATCAACTCTGATCTCTATCAAGATCATGGAGGAATCATCCATGGAGCTCGGGGGCTCAACGTCAACATTGCCCTCGGGCGACCGTGCTGTTTTTCTGGACAACAAACTTCTATCCGCCACCACTGCCTCCTCGAGCATCATTTTAACAATTGCTTCGTTGGAATTGTGCGGAATTGAGTCTACAACAACCCTGGAAAATTTCGTCGAGTTCCGATGGAGGAATTTCTGGCAATCTACGATATACCGGAGCCCTGTCAAATCTGGATGGAATTTGGACGAGTTTAGGGCGTGGTCTCCAGAGCCCAGCTCGGAGGTCCTTTGGAAGATCCAACTGTTCATCTGCTGCGGAATTCCCATATCTACCACCCCTCAAACTTTCAGCTCGATCCGACCGTCCAAACTCCGGGAACCTTCCGATTAGTGCATCACTTTTCAGATCTGTTTTCTGCACGAGAACAAATTCGATCCGAGTTCATCTTTTTTATGAACGGGATTTCAGACATTCTCTTTGAAGGAAGTTTTGTATGGGGTATTTTGTTTTGTTCCCAAACACACCCCGCTAATTTTAAAGTCTTTTTCAATATGATCTTCACCATCGCGCCGGTGTCAAACCAGCCCAACAACGTTGCTCTACGGCTGCCAACCTGTGTTAGACACGTCGTCGCTTTGTTGAGCCGAGCTCAACTTCTTCGGATCATCATCTCGGCAAGCCGAACAAGAGTTCGACATCGCGAAGGATAAATCATCACCAACATCGCCGCCTCACGGATTACACGGAGCGGGCACACCGGCATCGCCGCACGGTCACTTCATCAAGCCAACATTGATCACGTCACAAGTTACGGCCTGCATCGGCATGGCTGCACCATTGCTTCATCGAGCCGATGTCCATCACGCCGAACTACTTCAACACCTCGGCTGACATGGCAGCTGCAATATCTCCTTATCGACCTGCTCCGTCTCCTCGTCCGGACCGGGGGCTTCGCCATCCCTTCATCAACCTACTCCGGAGACTTCGGCGTCGTCAGCCGATCAGCTTCGTCATGTTAGCTGGACCGGGGGCTTTGCCTCGGTGAGCCACCTTTACCAGCTTCGCCATGCCGTCGCTTCACCGCCCATCGGGCAGTGGGTATGCGGACCGAGTCCGAATTTTGGGAGTCACTTTTCTTCGGACTACAACAAATAAACTAGGTGCTATTAATCCCATCAATTTTTTCTTGTTTGGGTTTATTTTTCCCAAGGAATCATTACTCTGGTTTGTTCCATCATCTGTACACAGGTCTATCAAATGTTGGCCGCATTAACGACGGTCGCGTGGTGTTTCGGTCAGTTTCCGTACATAGTTCGGTGAACGCCGCATCCGGAACTCGGACCGATCTATGAATTCAGGCTTTGCCATGCCTTTAACGCATCACGCCGACGCCCTGCATGGACATTGAGTTCGACGACAGGCCACATATCTTTAAATAAATTATTTTGCGCAAATTAAATACGCGAGGATTTTTATATATTTATATTATTATTGTTGGCCTGCACTATTTTACATGTGCAGGTAATGGACTTCGACTGCGTCACGTGGTGTCTTCGGCAAGCCGATGCCGTCGTCCCAATCGGCGTAAATCGGCTCGCGTGATCACCTTGTTGGTCGTGTTGCCATACCGACGTGTTTGGTTGCCTCGGGGACTTCGGCATCGCTGAGAGAGTTCTACCTCATTGAGTGTTCGACGCACGGGCCATATTTCCTTTATTTACTCACTTTGCATAAATTATTAATCATGCATCCTTTTTAAAAAAATATTATTATTATTACTATTATCTCCAGCTTGCACTATCTTCTGTGCACAGGTAAATGATCCGGATTGGGCAGTGCTGTCACCTTGGCTGGACCGGGGGCTTCGTCATCACTTCATTAACCCACGCCGGGGGCTTCGTCATCACTTCATTAACCCACGCCGGGGACTTCGGCGTCACTCTACCAGCCTGCATTGGCCGAGCCGTGTCACTACCTCGGAGTGCCGAACTCCTTGCTCGGACACCTCGGGCTTGGAGGCTGGGACCTCAGCCATGCCGAGGACTGCAAACCTTATCGGATCTGTCACAGCTCAATGGGCGTCTTCATCCCACCACAAGCCCGAATCGTGCCATCAACACCGAGCACATTAACCAGCTAAGTCGCTTTCATGCTCAAAAACTTTTAGTTTTTAAATTTTGTTCGGTTCGACCAAGCATTATACTTTTTGGCAAAAAGTTGTTTGTGACAAAATTCCTTGTCAAAACTTTGTTTGTGACACACAAATTCAAATACCCCGTTTATTTAGGGGTTTGCTTTATGAAGCCTTTCTTCTTGCATATGATTATACTTGTATGGCTTCGTTCCTTGTTCATGTATTATGCCACAATATGCACCATTTTGACTTAAGTGTTTCGCAAGCTGGGTTGCCTAGCTCCTGTGCTTACCAATACGTTCCCGATTGTTCGGCTAGGCGGTAAAGGGAGCACCTCTGTGATTGTTACTACCGGGTCATCCGAGTTAGTACCTCAGACTGGGTGAAGCCGAAAGCTAGCGCTCTTATTGTTTTCAATCATGGTCGGCACACAACGGAACTCATGAGTACAAAAAATCTGTTGCACAAGTCTCATAGTAACAATGAGCAACCGAAGAAAGGTATCGGTGGGGGTACTATTTTCTTCGAAGATGCTTCTTACACTTCGTCAGTAATATTGCATAAGTTCCCTGAGCGTGCTTTGTCTGTTACAGCCTTATGGCCTGATTGCTTGGTTATCGGAAACATCGTCGATATTCTCGACAGGTGGAGTACATAACACTTTTCAGCCCTTGACCGAAGAGGGAGAAGCCGGCGGTCGGTCAAGACGCGTTTAAAGTTCGGGTGAACACATATATGATATAAGTACTTCAGTACATACAATCATTATACATAAAATTCTCTTACCCAAGTCACTTGGGGGCTCTTAAAATTTATATGAGTTGTTTTATAGTAAATGTGGTTTCTTCTTGGTCGTTGCAAAGTCTTTTTCTAAACTGACCTCGGAGAAGTACTCCGCCTTTGGGATAAGGAGCTTGAAGCCGTAGGCGGACCCGCATGAAGTCTCGGGATCGGATGTGGCATGTTAAAGCACGACAGAAGCACAATTTTTTTTCCAATTTTCGGATTGGCAACAAACACTTGATCTTGTTCGGACGTCAAGTTTTTACTAACTTTTTTTGGTTTTCCAAGCTTATGGAACTTTTAAACTATTTGTGTGTTTCGAGGATAATTCTCGCAGTGCAACGCCGGACACCTTTAGAGATTCGGCAAAAACATTCTCGGATATTGCTATATATGCATCGGTTTGAAATTGTGTCTTCAGTCAAATAGGTGGGTTTCCCGGCTCCTGTGCTTGCCTCCTACGTTCCGCTTTGTTCGGCTAGGTGTGCAAAGGGAGAACCACTGCGATTGTGCTTCCAGCTTGCATGGTTAAGCACCTCAGTGGAGAAAGCCGAAAACTGACTGTCACAATAAGCGTAAACTGGTCAACGATCCAATGACTATGTTAAATGACGGCCGTTCATAACATTGGCTGAAATGTTTACGTCTTGACCTCGGCTGTCGCCGAACACTAACCGGGGGCTCGTAGCCAGCTTCCCCAGTTTAAAGCTCCTATGACTAAAGTTATAAAGCCTGCATATCTGATTGCCTCGTTTCTGCTAACACAACCGCCTTCGGGCACCGAGACGTTGGCTAAGGGTTGTCTTGTTATTGCGGAGACACCCTGTGTAGTATCTACTGATACGTCTCCAATGTATCTATAATTTTTGATTGCTCCATGCTATATTATCTACTGTTTTAGACATTATTGGGCTTTATTATCCACTTTTATATTATTTTTGGGACTAACCTATTAACCGGAGGCCCAGCCCAGAATTGCTGTTTTTTGCCTGTTTTAGGGTTTCAAAGAAAAGGAATATCAAACGAACTCCAAACGGAATGAAACCTTCGGGAACGTGATTTTCTCAACAGATAAGACCCGGGAGACTTGGACCTTACGTCAAGGCACGTAACAGGAGGCCACGAGGTAGGGGGCGCGCCCTACCCTACCAGGCGCGCCCCCACCCTCGTGGGCCCCCTGTTGCTCCACCGACGTACTTCTTCCTCCTATATATATATCCACGTACCCCCAAACGATCAGACCAGGAGCCAAAACCCTAATTCCACCGCTGTAACTTTCTGTATCCACGAGATCCCATCTTGGGGCCTGTTCCGAAGCTCCGCCTGAGGGGGCATCGATCACGGAGGGCTTCTACATCAACACCATAGCCCCTCCGATGAAGTGTGAGCAGTTTACCTCAGACCTATGGGTCCATAGTTAGTAGCTAGATGACTTCTTCTCTCTTTTTGGATCTCAATACAATGTTCTCCCCCTCTCTTGTGGAGATCTATTCGATGTAATCTTCTTTTTGCGGTGTGTTTGTTGAGATTGATGAATTGTGGGTTTATGATCAAGTCTATCTATGAACAATATTTGAATCTTCTCTGAATTCTTTTATGTATGATTGGTTATCTTTGCAAGTCTCTTCGAATTATCAGTTTGGTTTGGCCTACTAGATTGATCTTTCTTGCAATGGGAGAAGTGCTTAGATTTGGGTTCAATCTTGCGGTGTCCTTTCCCGGTGACAGTAAGGGCAGCAAGGCACGTATTGTATTGTTGCCATCGAGGATAACAAGATGGGGTTTTCTTCATATTGCATGAGTCTATCCCTCTACATCATGTCATCTTGCTTAAGGCGTTACTCTGTTTTTAACTTAATACTCTAGATACATGCTGGATAGCGGTAGATGAGTGGAGTAATAGTAGTAGATGCAGGCAGGAGTCAGTCTATTGTCTCGGACGTGATGCCTATATACATGATCATGCCTAGATATTCTCATAACTATGCTCAATTCTGTCAATTGCTCAATAGTAATTTTTTCACCCACCGTAGAATACTTATGTTCTTGAGAGAAGCCACTAGTGAAACCTATGGCCCCCGGGTCTATCTTTATCATATTGATCTCCTACTACTTTGCTATTTACTTTGCCTTTATTTTACTTTGCATCTTTATCATAAAAATACCAAAAATATTATCTTTATCATATCTATCAGATCTCACTCTCGTAAGTGGCCTCATAGGGATTGACAACCCCTATTTGCGTTGGTTGCGAGGATTTATTTGTTTTGTGCAGGTACAAGGGACTCGCGCGTAGCCTCCTACTAGATTGATACCTTGGTTCTCAAAAACTGAGGGAAATACTTACGCTACTTTGCTGCATCATTCCTTCCTCTTCGGGGAAAACCAACGCAGTGCTCAAGAGGTAGCATCTACAAAGGGGTACAAGCCGACGATGGGCCACTTTCAACTGATAAACGGTCGCAATGGAGTCAAAATAAACATAGCATCGTCATTTGTATTTAATATACAAGGGCTGCCTTCCGTAATCATTGTTATAAAGCCATAAATATGCATCAATTTGACTTAAGATTTTTGCCAAGCTGGGTTGCTGGCTCCTGTGCTTACCCCTACGTTCCCGATTGTTCGGCTAGGTGGTAAAGGGAGCACCTCTGTGATTGTTACTATCAGGTCATTTGAGTTAGTACCTCAGACTGGGTGAAGCCGAAAGCTAGCGATCTTAAAGGATCACATTGGTCGGCAACGACGGAAGTGAAAATTTTGGTTCATTAATACCATAGAGTTCGGGAACTTTCCCCGAGTTAAATCCTCAATATTTTCCTCCCACACTGATCGGAGGTGAGGTTTCATGATCATGATAAGCATGACGACCCAAAGAAAGGAACCGATAGGAGGACTATTTTCCTTGGAAGATGTTTCTTAATATAACATATCTCTCGGCGTACCTTTGTTTATCAAACCGTATGACCGGATTGCCTTGTTTGTCGTAAATCTTTGCTCTCATGAAGGCTTTATAAAGAAGGACAAACACGCCCCGACTGTTGGCCGGGGAGGTGGAAGCCAATGGTCGGTCAACAAAGTTTTGTACAATGCGGATCCAAGCATTAATGATGTAAAATACTTGGATACATAGGATCATAAAATGCGAGTAAAGTCGATTTATTGCAGGCCATCTTTCAAAAACTTTGGGGCACAATCTCGCTGAGACAACCGAGCAACTTACATAAAGCTCTCCTAAATCCCAAGTGGCATCGATTTCCTATCTATTAAGACCCTTGGGGCCAACCTTGGCGACCCTAGCTTTCACTGGCTCTAGCTCCTTTAAGAGATCTTTATTCTCTTTTTGAGAAGTTTGTGTTAAACACAACAATTTTTTTCTGTCAAACGGATATCGATCCTTAGTTCGGCCACCTATGCCCACATTAAGGCTCGGGGGCTACTGGGCTTTGTGCTCATTATTTACTAATATTAAAGGGGCACATTGATCCCCTGATCTGGTGTTGCCACCCGACCAGTGTCTCAAGGGCTACTGCATTTGACAATCCAGTGCAGAAAATGTAAGTGCAATATAGTTTTCGAGGAGATTACCATCCTCAGGTTGGTCGGCCGCACCCAACCTGAGTTTCAAGGACTTTGCACACCGCTTTTTTTCCTGAAGTATTCTGCCGAGCTAGGAGTTGATCCTCAGGCCGATTTTGCGAATCAACCTGAGTCTCAGGGGCTACTGGGATCAGCGGTCTTATGTCATCCTTCAGGTGCATCTCAGGCTTTAGACCAATACACACCTTGAGGGCTACTGGCTATATATCTCGGCAGAGAATAAATTGCACCAATAAAAAATATTGACAAAAAATTGGCCCGCAGTCGGGGTGGTGCACTACCTCAGAAGCAGTCCGGCATAAAGCTCGGGTGCTAGTGGCTGGCTCCATAGAGGGCATTCCCGGCATTAAGCTCGGCTAAACTCCTTAAACTTTTTTGAACCAAGGTGATCTATGACACCTCGGATATAGTCCAGTGTTGGAGCTCGGATACATTCCGACGTTGGAGCTCAGAAGCGGTCCGGCGTTGGTGCTCGACTGCAAAAGATACCTCGAATATAGTCCGGCGTTGGAGCTCGGACGCAAGAGGACAATGCCGCCCAGGAACAACTTCAAACCTGAGGTGTGGCATAAAAATAACAAGGCATTGATAAAGGCCGGAAACTTAAAGGGGTCCTCGGATACCCAACATGTAAACTCTTCGGATTTACTTCGGCGATCCTCAAGATCGAAGATGAGAAGATTTGTTGAACCAGTTTTCAAGACCGATGACCGAAGATGAAGAACAGTTCGGAAGGATTGAGGAGTGTCCCCAACTTGAAGACCTGTTCAAGGGGCTACTTGTAAGTGCATCTAGTGCCACCCCTAGTTGGCTTTGGAGTATTGACGACAAACCTAGTTGAGGGACTAACGTGTTTGTGAGAATTGCAGGAAAACACAGGTAGAAGTCCCTCATTGATTCGGTTTTATTACCAGAGATGACCCCTAAAAATGTACGAAGACATTGAAGACAATGGTGGTTTATGAAGATATTCATATTGAAGACAATGACATGAGAAGACTCTCTA